>NW_025850043.1:69705-107612 GCF_002878395.1 Capsicum annuum
AATAGTGTACCTACTTCTCTAGGTCACCCTGGCCCTCGTCAGGGCGTATTATCCAGTACCGATGGCGGTCAATACCAGAATTGGTTCTATGCTTTACCATCCCTCCATAAGCAGGAAGATTTTCTAGATGTTGTTACTGGTATACTTTATGTCTTTCATCTTTATGTTTATGTGTTCTTAGACCTTGGGTCTAGTTTCTCTTATGTGACCCCGTTAGTTACTTTAAATTTTTAGATAAGTTTTGAAAAGATCCCTGAGCCCTTTTTTAGTTCTACCCCAGTAGGTGAGTCAGTTGTTGCTAAATAAATCAACAAAAATTTTCCTATCACTGTTCTTTATAAGGCCATGTTAGCAGAACTAATAGAGTTAGATATGGTTGATTTTGATCTTATTCTTGGCATGGATTGGCTTTGTTCCTATTATGCAGCTATAGATTGTCACACCCTTATGGTGAAGTTTCAGTTCCCAGATGAGCCAGTCTTTGAGTGGTAGACTAATTTAGTGTATCCAAAGAGTCATTTTATATCTTATCTTAAAGCTAGAAAGTTGATATCCAAAGGTTGCATTTACCATCTAGTTTGAGTCAAAGACACAAAGTCTAAGACTCCAATAATTTGGTCAATCAGTGTAGTTAATAAGTTTCCTGATGTTTTTCCAGAAGATCTCCTAGGGGTACCTCCCGATAGGGAAATAGAATTTAGTATTGACCTTCTCCCAAATACTCATCCTATTTCTATCCCTCCTTATCAAATGTCTCCCGCAGAGCTTAAGAAGTTGAAATAGCAACTCAAACATATTTTAGATAAAGGTTTCATAAGGCCTAGTGTTTCTCCATGGGGCGCTCCCATCCTATTCGTGCAAAATAAAGATGGTTCTTTGCATATGTGCATTGACTATCATCAGCTGAATAAAGTTACAGTTAAGAACAAATATCTCCTTTCAAGAATTAATGACTTATTCAATTAACTCTAAGGGGCCAGTTATTTCTCAAAGATAGACCTTAGATCAGGCTATCATTAGCTTAAAGTAAGGGGGTGTGATATTTCAAAGATAGCTTTCAGAACCCATTATGGTCATTTTGAGTTTTTAGTCATGTCTTTTGGGCTAACCAATACCCCAGCAGCTTTCGTGGACCTCATGAACCGAGTGTTCAAATAGTGTCTAGACATATTAGTCATATTATTCATAGATGATATCTTTGTGTACTACCATAGTGAGGATAATCATGTAGATCATCTTAGAGTTGTCTTGCAAACTCTTAGAGGTCATAAATTTTTTGCCAAATTCAGCAAGTGTTAATTTTGGCTAAGATCAGTAGCCTGTCTCGATCATATTGTTTCCACCATGGAATTAGAGTAGATCCCCAAAAGACAGAAGCTGTAAGAAGTTGGCTTAGACCTATCTCTCCGTCTGACATTACAAGTTTCTTGGGTTTAGCCGACTATAAATGCTATTTTGTTGAAGGTTTCTTATCTATTGCATCTCCTATGTCTAGAATGAGCCAAAAAAGTCAAGTTTTAGTGGTCAGATTCCTGCGAGAAGAGTTTTCAAGAGTTGAAGACACGACTTACTTCAGCCCCAATCTTAGTGTTACCCGATGGTATGGATGGTTTGTTATTTATTATGATGCCTCCAGAGTTGGTTTTTGATTTTGTGTTGATGTAGTGAGGTAAGGTCATAGCCTATGCCTCTAGATATCTTAAGCCTCATGAAAAGAATTACCCAACCCATGACCTTGACTTAGTTGTTATTTTGTTTGCTTTGAAAATCTAGAGACATTATCTATATGGAGTGCATGATGATGTGTTATAGATCACAATAGCTTATAGTTTGTGTTTACTTAGAGGAAGTTGAATCTACGTCAGAGAAGGTGGATGGAACTATTAAAGGGTTATGATATGAGTGTGTTTTATAATCAAGGCAAGACCAATATAGTGGCAGACTCCCTTAGTATATTGTCTATGGCCAGTGATGCTCATGTGGAGAATGATAAGAAATTCTTAAAGAAGTACATCGCTTGGCTTGATTGGGTGTTAGGTTGGTGGATTCAACTGAAGGGAATGTTTGGGTTCAGAGTAGTTCTGAATCTTCCCTAGTTTCGGAAATGAAAGAGAAGCAAGATATGGATTCTAGTTTGGTAAAACTAAAGGAGTCGGTTAAAGACCAAAAGGTAGAGGTTTTCTCCCAAGGGGGAGATGGTGTGTTGAGATACCAAAGTAGATTGTTTGTGTCATGTGATGATGACTTAAGACAGCGAATTATGGAAGAAGCTCATGGTGCACGTTATTCTATCCATCCAGGAGCCACCAAGATGTACCGCAATTTGCGACAAATCTATTAGTAAAGTGGTATGAAGAAAGATATAGCAGAGTTTGTAGTAAGGTGTACAACTTGTCATCAGGTTAAGGTAGAGCACCAAAAACCTAGTGGTACGTTGCAAGAGTTTGGTATCACTACTTGGAAGTGGGAAGAGGTAAATATGGATTTTGTGATTGGTTTACCACATTTGCGATATCAGCATGATTCTATATGGGTAATTGTTGACAGATTGACTAAGTCAACACATTTCTTGCCAGTTCATACGTTTTATACAACTGAGGATTATTCTAAGTTGTATATTCAAGAGTTAGTCAGACTGCATGGAGTTCCCTTGTCTATTATTTTAGATAGGGGTACTTAGTTCATATCCTAGTTTTGGAGAGCTTTTCAGAAGGGTCTTGGTACCCAAGTTCATTTTAGTTCAACTTTCCACGTGCAAATAGATGGTCAAGCAGCGAGGACCATCCAAAATCTAAAAGATATGTTGAGGGCATGTGCTCTTAATTTCAAAGGTAGTTGGAATGAGCATTTTTCGTTGATTGAATTCACTTATAATAATATTTATTATTCTAGCATTCAGATGGCCCCATTTGAGGCTCTTTATAGGAGGAGATGTAGATCACCCATAGGTTGGCTTGAAGTGGGTGAGGCCGCTTTTCTTGGGCCCGATGCAGTATTTGAAGCTATAGAGAAAGTTAAGTTGATTAAAGAAAGATTAAAAACATCCCAGAGTCGTCAGAAATCATATGCAGGCGTGAGAAAAAGAGACCTAGAGTTTGAGGTTGGAGATTTAGTGTATTAGAAAATTTTACCTATGAAAAGGGTGAAGAGACTTGGCAAAAAAGGGAAGCTTAATTCCAGATATTTTAACCCTTATAAAATTCTAAGTCGTGTTGGGAGAGTAGCTTATGAGCTTGATTTGCCCGCACAATTGTTAGTCGTTTATCCTGTATTCCACGTCTCTATGCTTAAGAAGTGCATCGGTGACTCCACTGTTGTAGATCCTTTAGAAAGGTCAGATGTTCAGAATAGCCTTTCTTATAAAGAGATTGCAGTTGAGATTCTAGATTATCATATCCGTAGACTAAGGAACAAAGAAGTTCCCTTGGTCAAAGTTCTTTGACGGAATCAGTTAGTTGAGAGCGCTACTTGGGAAGCAAAAATAGATATGCAAGCCAAGTACCCTCACCTCTTCTCCGTAATCTCAGATTTAGCCAAAGGTAATACTCTTCCGTAATTCAATTCTTTTCTACTCACAATTCAGCTATATATTTGTCCTCATGTAAGTTCATGCACTCATAGAATTACTCAGAAACTCAGAATGATTTAGATTCAGTTATTCAGTTAATTTTGGTTGTGCATGCTATCATACATCCCCAGATTCCTCAGTATTCTTAGTCTAATTTGCAACATTCGAGGACGAATGTTCCCAAAGGGGAGATATTGTAATACCCCATACTTTTCTTAGCTTAAATTCATCCCTAGAATGATAAAGAATAGCTTCTAAACTAAATAATAATTATTTCATGTGGAATTTTCAAGATTTAGAACTCCCATTATGTGGGAAATTTAATAAGCTTTCCAATGATATAAGATTTGCCCAAATACGACACTCGGTGAAGGAGTTATGGCATTTTAAGTTGACAGTGTGCCACTTGGGCACCTAGCGCATCGCGGAGACAGTTGAAATGGAGATTGTCAAATTTCAGTGGCCCTCCATGATAGCCTCGCATCGCAGTGATGTCCCATTTCATATTTTTCATTTTCCAGTGATACTAGACGATGCTGGCGCGTCACGGCAAGAGCCAAAATGGCAATCCAAGGGGGCACCGCGATTATGGCGCGTCGCGGTGAACGCCCAGTTCCCGCTCATCTTTTTTCAGTGAGCCACTACGATAGTGATGCATCGCGGTGGCCCAGTAAATCAAGAATTTTGGTCGTTTTTTTAGTTTTATTTAGGAGTTCAAAAAGGTTAGTTTGGTAAACTACCCAGCCCCTAATCCATTCAAACACACATCATTAAGCATATACCAAAGCACTTTATGCTTATTTCATCAATTTTCTCTCAAAAGAAAACCCTAGCTCATCAAACTTACTCCCCAAGAAATTAGAATTCCTTCATTAATTCTCCAAGAAAAATTAAGATTTAGGATTTCCAATATAAGAACTCTAAGAATTCATCTCCAAAGCATCAATAGGAATCCAAAATTCAAGCTTTTCATCAAAGATCATCAATTAAGGTATGAGGGGTTCTTCAATAAGGATAATTCTTTCATCCTTGTGCCCAAAATTTGTTTTAATTATAAATTTACAAAATTTTATGTGATTTCCCATGAAATTGAAGTTTGGGTTTATACCCATCATTGTTATTTACAAGCTTATGCTGTTTCCAATGATTTAGAACTTGAATCACATGATTATGTTCATATTTTCAAACATAATGCAGAAATTTCCAGCTTTTGAACTAATTTCTCAATGTTTACATTATCAAGCATAAGAAATTTGATGGTTTAACATGAGATTTATGCATGGGGTATTATCCCAAGATTGAATAGTATTACTTCATGAAAGAAGATACTTTAAACATCTTATGAGCAGATTATTTTCAGTTTTTAGAAAAAGATTTGATCTTTTGATTATCGGTGTAGCCATGGAATCCACTTTACAGAATTTAGATCAGTTGTATTTACAGATTTACTCAGATAAAAGCATTTTTAGTTTCATAATGAACCATTATACTAGTTTAAAGTGGATTTTCAATAGAATGAGCATAAAGACTAAAAAGGGAGAAGTATTTAGCACCCAACGAGAAGTGTGGGATTAGCGTGCCCTATCTTCCACAGAGCTACATAACCAATGTAGGTACAAATTATGAGATTATTCCCCATTTCTATATGGATGACAGATTTAGCTTCTGATCGATTATATGGAAAGTAGGTTATACTCCCTGGCAAGAACCTCTCCCAAACGTGAGGATTCCTCCTTAGGGGGACAAGAATGTTGGACTCCATGAATGCTCACATGGTTTATTTCAGTTAAGAGAACCTCACTAATAGTAAAATTAAATAAACAGTTTTGAGTATTTCCCTACTAGTAAAGAAAAGCTTTGAAAGAATTCCCTTCAGATAAAGTATTTTTCCATGCAAACTAAATTTTTAGATTTCACTTAGCCTATAAGATTGAGAATAAGAACAGAATATAGATTTCAGAACTAAGTGTAATGGCTCAGAAGATTTTATTATGTGCTTTACTATTCATGATTTATGATCTTTAGATTTTAAATTTACTCAAGCCTATGTAAGTGATCATGATTTTATAAATTGTGATGATATTGCTTACTTATTGCATTCACCCCCATATAATCAATACATCATCAAAGTACTGATCCGCATATCCGTCTATATGGTACATTTTCTCATAATGTAGGTTCAGGTGCTCAGTCTCAGCAGCGTGTGTGATTTTTGAGCATCTCATCTACATCTCTACAGTTGGTAAGTCCTCATTGTTCGGGGACTTAATTATTTTAGACTTCCAGTTTACTAGTAGTTGACTCAATATTTATTTCAGACAGTTTGAGTTAGCTAGGGTTTTATCCTAGTGGTTCTCTAGTTTCAATTAGTAGAGGCTTGTCGGACTACTAGTTTAGTATTCAGATTTTGTTTCAGTATTCAAATTTTCAGTATTGTTTTACAAAGACTTTTGAGATTTGAATGTTTCAGACATACCTAGTTATTTTAAATAGACTTCCGCCTTTAGTATGATTTTTTCTTTCATATTCTCCTAATTTGAGACCCAGACTTAGTTGAACGTATCCAGGGTTAGCTCAGGACTATTTGTAGTATGGAGCCCCGTGTGGCATCCTAAAAACTAAGATTTTGGGGCGTTACATTATATATATATATATATGTTATACATAGGGCAAGACGAAATCAAACCGTTAGATGTACACATTGGCACATCAATATCATCATCCTTCGGCCTTGTTGGGTATCAATATCATTAACATAATATCTTTTCGCTTTGCTGGATATCAATATTTTTATTACAATGTCCTCTAGCCTTGTTGAGTGTAATTATAAATCATCACAATCATCAATACACATATATAGAGTAGGTACATTGACTCAGGCGTGGCTAAGAAGAGAATAAATAAAAAAGTCCTTTGCTTGAAGTGTACTTCGAGGCTAAATTATTATAAAAGTATAGAAAGGGTCAGAATCTGTAACGACCAGAGTAATTAGTAGTATCTAATCATAGAAAAAAATCTTCCTAGGTCAATTATTTAAAACATCATTATTAGACTCTTTTATCTATTTAAATTATTCATTTAACTAGGCAAATTCTTGTAAAGAAATCTATTTTTAAGATGAAAAGTGGGTTTTAACTCTTATTTAGGAAGAATAGTCATAAGATTATAGTTTAACTAGAATCACATCATGTACAGATAAAATAATCATGAATATATTGAATCAATGCATGCCATCACTAGTATCCAAATCAGTGAACTCATAAGCAACATACCACATCTTCCTCCATCCCATACCAGAGATATGTGTATATAAATATGTATTCATAAACCAAAACTGCATACTTTACAAGGATAAACACTTCTAGGATATCCAACAAATATCATAACACGTCCCTTGGCCCAGTAATGTGTTCGGAATAGTCATAACATCATAATAAGTGCCTTAGGCCCATATACATATCCAAAACTCATATCAATAATCATGTATACAAATTATCTCATATCTATAAGCCATAGTGTATTCACGAGGTATAATATATTTATAAGATATAAATCATATCAATAATCATCTCACATATAGGAGGAATCTTACTTGTAGGAGGCATAATGCATCAATAAAGCATAACTAATAATTATGAGGCATATCGCATCTATAAGGCATACTATCTATACATATCTCACATCTAGGAGGCATCTCACATATATAAGGCATCTCTCATAACTATGAGGAATATCATCTCTATAGGACAGTATCATGTCTAAAAGGAAATACATCTCTATAGGCCCAATATCATAGCTAAGAGGAAATTGAATCTTTAAAGTACCAATATCACATCTAAGGGGAAATAGCATCTTTAAAGGCCCATATCACTTCCATAAGTAATATCATAGCCATCAGCCATTAGTCATATTCCGGGGTAAGACATCCCAATTTACCAAGCCATGAAGTAAACTTATTCTAAAGACTCAATAGCCTCAACTATGCCTAGCATCCGCAACTAAGCCCGCAAAGGATGACACAAGTCCGGAGGATCCCACTTCTAACCGTCAATCTCCTTATTTAGGCAATTTATACCCCACAACTAGGCTAAGGTGTCTAGTTCAACTTCTAGATGTCAATTAAGTCATAACAAATCCTAACATAGGAACTCCGTCTAGAAACATGGGGATTTAAGTCAGCTTTACTCAAATTATGATTTCAAGATCACTAGAGTAGCCCTACTAAGGTTAAGCATACTAATCATGATTTCAACACTTAAACCACATGTCAAACCTAGTATTATGTCATTTCCATTCTACGAGTTAGTTCAATCTAGAGAGAAGGCAATAGGATTCAAAAAGGGTAATAAGCATTTCACCTTATGGGTCCAAAACACTCATCAAATCCCCAAACTTCAGTAGTAAAGACTGTGTCATTCTACCCATAATCAATCTTAACGTTTACATTCACATACAATATATATATCAGACATTATCTATGAAGAAGAGCAGACAGAAACCTACCATAAAGCTAAACCTCAAACTCTTACATCATTCACTAAATGTCCATCTTTACTCACAATCCCAAAATGCCATCATATTGTCAAAATCATAATCTACTCATCAATAGGGAATAATGATACCCATATTGCACCATTGTACTTCGTGTCCAAAAATGACACCAAAAACCCAAGTAGGTCCCACTTATATAAATTATGTTTTTGAGGTCAACCCAACATGATATCAAGCTCATGGAATCAAAACCCTTAAAATAGGTATGAAAACCAAGCAAACTTTGGGATAAAATCAAGCCCAAAGTAATTTGGGGCTTTGGGTCAGAAACTAAGGAAATTCACCAAGAAATTGATCAAATCTTACCTTAATTTGGATGTTAATCATAATAATAAATGTTTAGCAAGATCCCAAGTCACCCACAAGACTCAATTATGAGTTATCACACCCTTTAAGGTTTCTTGGCTCTCAACGATGAAGAGAAAATGACCAAAACACGGCTAAAGAGGTCATTTTATACCCATACCAAGTATGTAGATGATGCTATTGCAATCCAGGGATGACAATTGCACTTGGTTGATAACAATAGCCTAATACTAATTGCAATAAGGCAATCATGATGCCTTTTGTACGATGACACAATCCTCAGCACCAACAAACTTGAGAAATTTTCAAAGTTTCTATCAACACCTCGAGCTTTATTCAAAATCTAATTTTTGCAAAGGAACTATATAACCACACTAAATTCGATGTTGTGAACACATTGGCAAAGTTGGATTTTCCATCCGAGGTTATTTCAACCAAATGTGGGTCCCACACCTATACTTCTAATTTTCCAAATTTTTAACCAATAGGTCAAAATGATCTCGGGTGCATTGGGACCGAAACCAAAGATCTATCTATCCTAAAATCAATATTCTGGAGTTGCTGACATAGTTAAAATTTGTATCTGAGATTGTTTTACTGAAGCTTTTGCCCGATGGCCATTTGGAACTAGCAAAGACTTCTAAATAAGGAATTTTCTATAAGAGCCAAATAAACTATCCGATAACCAAACTGTCAGTCCCAGCAAGTCATAAATGACTTGGGAAAGCTATGTAGAAGCTCCAACAACACAAATAAGTGGAAATATGAAAAATGACCGAAAGGGTCATTACAATATCCACTACTAAAAGGACATTCATCATCTATGCCGAAAGCATCTCATATTAAAGCTGCAAGTGCTTTTATTTTGTGTCCCTAAAGGAAAAAGTCTATGCATACGTGAAGCGTGGTAGACCAATCAGTTCCAAATGAAATAATCCTTGAGAAGGATAAGGAGCAAACAACCATAATAAGAAGGCAATGTGCTTTTGAAGATCCTAAGACATAACACTTCATGAAACCTTATAAGAGGTTCAGGTATCTGAAAATAATAAAGTGATGAGATCTCAAATGTTATGTCACACTATGAATCGATATGAAATAATATATCATCAGTATTTTTGATACAATATTGGCGCAATATTGTGAAAAATTATGAGAATCCAAATTCTACGTTTATTTAAGCATGGTGACGTAGAAATATTTATCAAGTGACGTGAAAGGATGCATCTTGATAAGCATAAAACGTATTTAATTTGTAGTCCAGATACTTGAAGATGTCACTCATGAAATGTTGAAAATTGTCACTTGACAAAATTTATATGAAAACTTTCTTAAGGATTCCAAATGTTTGAAGCATATAAAAGTTTCTGGGAAACTTATTTATAATCCTTATATTGTATAATATTATAGCTTGAAAATTATTGAAAACACTTGGAGAGTTTTCAAAAGCAATAGATTATTTGCTGAAATGAGAAATATACCAGTTTGGATTAGTTATGAAGTGCCATATCTTAGTGCAATTGATGAACTCGTGTATCTTGCAAATAATACAAGACATGATATAGCATATTCGGTTAATTTATTAGCCATGTATGGTTCTACTCCTACTAAAAGACATTAAAATAGGATCAAACATATGATCTTATTTTATTCTAAAGATTGCAGTCTCGATCTTGTTGATTATGCTAATACTGGGTATTTATTTAACCTGCATAAATCTCGGTCTTAAACATGCAATGTGTTCACATTTGGGGACACATCAATATCTTAGAGATATATAAAGCATTCTATCTAACCACTTCATTGAATCATGCTGAGATAAAAGTTATTAATGAAGCTAGTCGAGAATGTGTATGGTTGAGGTTCATGATACTTCTCATTCGAGAAAAATATGATTTGAAATATGACAAAGTACCTATGATTTTTATGAAGATAATGCAGCATGCATAACACAACTTAATGGAGAATTCATAAAAGGAGATAGAATAAAGCATATTTCATTAAAGCTTTTTATACACATAATCTCACAAGAATGGTGCTATTAATATGCAACAGATTCATTTAAGTGACAATGCAGTTGATTTATTCACTAAATCTCCTCTTACTGCAACTTTCAAGAAGATGACGCACAAGATTGGGATGCAAAGGTTCAAGGATGTTCTCATTAGGGGGAGTTAATACGCGTTGTACTCTTTTCCCCTTATCATGTTTTGTCCCATTGAGTTTTCCTTGTAAGGTTTTAATGAGGCAGCCTATATGTATATTGTAAGAGATGTGTACTTTTTTTCCTTACCTAGATTTTTTTCATTGGGTTTTTCTAGTAAGGTTTTAACGAGGCACATTATCTATCAATTAGACATTCAAAGAGGGTGTTATAAATATATTACCATATATAGTGAATGTCTATTTATGAAAACATTAGAAACCCCAAGGTTAGTTTTCTCCTATAAATAAAGGGTTTTCCTTCATTGTAATTAACTCATCAAGAAACCTCTTAAGCGAAATAATAATTGCTCTCTCTTCTCTCTCCATTCTATCCTTGCAATTCTTACTTTATATTTCATAACAAATGACAAATTATCCTACACTTACGGTAGTGTAGGAGCAATAGTATTGAAAAGAAAAACCTTACCTTTAAAAATCAAGAGACCTTATGCTCTTTGGTAGAGATATTATACTTTCCGAAAGAAATATAATTGAGAGATCATTTTTCACTAATTTTGAATAGTATGTCAATTGGTCTGCAAATATTTTCGGTTATAAGAGAATCTAAAATTCTTGATAATAATAGTATACTAAGTATAATTTTATAAGTGGAGTATGAGGAGGGTAGTGAGTACTAGTCTTACCCCTACCTTATGCAGGTAGAGAGGTTTTACTTCTTGTAAATCTTCGACTCAAGAAAAACATATAAAAATCAAGTATGAAAAGAAAATATAGTCTTATAGAAGTTATGTTAAAAGTAATGAAAGAAAAACATTAATATCATAACTGAGACAAAGAAAATGACAGGTAATAAAAAAATCAAAAAATAAGATAGAAAGAGAGTACTAATATGAATCTTGATAAATAAGACAAGACAATGTTTGACTATCTTCTAACCTTCTCTGCTAATGCTCAACCACTATATTCTCCTATTTAGGGTCATATTCTCAATAAGTTATAAGTGTGTCATGTCCTATTCAATCACCTCTCTCAAGTACTTTTATGACCTACCTTTACCTTTCCTCATACCCACGATAGTCAGCCTTTGACACCTCCTCACAAGATCATATTTGCATCTCCTCTTCACATATCACAACCATTTTAGTCTCGCCTCCCGTATATTGTCCACCACAGAGGTCAATCCCACCCTTTTCAAGTACCATCATTCCTAATCACATCTCTTTTTGTATGCCCATACATCTATCTCAGCATCCTTGTTTTTTGCTACTTTCATCTTCTGGACATGTGAGTTTTTTACTGGCCTTCACTCTGCACCACACAACATAACTAGTCTAACAGCGACTTTATAAAAACTAATTACCTTTAAGTCTTAGTGGTATTCTTGACACACAAGACACAATATGCGAGCTTCAATCTCATCTACCCCATTCAAATATAATGTGTGATATCATCATTAGTCTCTCCATTTTCTTGGATTATTAACCCAAAATACTTGAAACTTCCTCTCTTAGAAATGACTTGCGTATCCATTCTCACTTCCACATCTATCACGTGGGTTGTGTCACTAAACTTGTGCTCCAAGTACTTTATCTTAGTCCTACTCAACCAGAACCATTTAAACTCTAGGATCTATCTTTAAACCTATAGCCTATGTTTAACTCATTATATGTCTCATCAATCAATAATGTCGTTCGCAAATAGTATGCACTGTTACACCTCCCTTTAGATAAATGCCACATCAGTGCATCTGTTAACAAGATAAATGAAATGGGCTAAGAGTTAATTACTAATGCAATATCATCATGACTGAGAAGTATTTAGAGTCTTCTCTCACTGTCCTTACTCGTACCTTGGCTCCATCATTCATTTCCTTAATCACCCTGATGCAAGCTATAGGTACACCTCTTATCATCCAAACATCTCCAAAGAATTAAACTAGGTCAATGTATATCACATATAAGTCTCTCTTTCTCTTTGTATACTACTACATTAATTTTCTTATTAGATGAATGACTTCTGTAACTAAACGCCCCATCATTAATCCAATTCTTTTTTTCATATATAATAAACACACATTTTCTTTCCCTCATCTTTACCACCCTCTCAAAAACTGATCCAGCATGAATCATATTTAACTTCTTGAGAGAATCATATTAATGAGGTGCAAATACACATTCTTAAAATATTAGTCACGACTCTTGAAAAAGAAAAGGTCAAAGTCATCGACAGGCACTCAAACTTGTTGCGAAAAATCACTTAGATCCCTTAACTAAGGTTTGTTCCTATCAGACCCCTAAACTTCCCGAATTTTGTTCCAATTGGGCATTTTTTTCCCTATCAGCAAAAAGCTCAAAGTGTATGTTGCACACACGCGATGATGTGGCAAAACAAACTAATTGGAAGCTGACACATGGCATTGTGGATCCAATAATTATTAAAAATTAATTATAATTTTTTAAAAAAAATATATAAAAATGGCATTGAGAAAATTATTAAAAAATAATTCTAAAAGTATTTAAAAATAAAAATAAAAAATTGAGTATTTTAAAAAATTATAAAAAAAAATTTAAATGAAATAAATTATTAAAGAAAAAATTTTAAAATAAATTAATTATTAAAAAAATTATAAAATTTTTAAAAAATGAAAATAAAAAATGGCATTGATGATATAAATTATGAAAAAATAATTATAAAATTATTTTAAAAATAAAAATAAAAACTTATAAATTAAAAAAATTATAAAAAATTTTAAAAAATGAAATAAATTATTAAAAAATTATTTACAAAAAAAATTAATTACTAAAATAAATTATAAAACTTTTTAAAATGAAAATAAAAAATGGCATTGAGGATTGAAATTATGAAAAAAATAATTATAAAATTATTTGAAAAATAAAAAGAAAAAACTAAATATTTAAAAAAAATTATAAATTTTTTTAAAAATGAAATAAATTATTAAAAAATGTTTTCTTTAAAAAATATTTATTAAAAAAATTATAAAATTTTTTAAAGAATGAAAATAAAAAATGGTATTGAGGATATAAATTATGAAAAAATAATTATAAAATTATTTAAAAATAAAAATAAAAAACTGATTATTTAAAAAAAATTATAATTTTTTTTAAAATGAAATAAATTATTAAAAATTATTTTAAAAATAAAAAATTAATTATTAAAAAAATTATAAAACTTTTTAAAATGAAAATAAAAAATGGTATTGAGGATGCAAATTATGAAAAAATAATTATAAAATTATTTAAAAACTAAAAATAAAAAAATAATTATTAAAAAGAAATTATAAAATTGTTTAAAATATGAAAATAAAATATATAATTATTTTTAAATTCAGTTTTATTAAAAAAAAAATATTGTGGTCCTCTAATGCTTTTTGGGGCCTTTAGTGTTTAAAAAAAAAAATTGTTATTAAACAAATTTTGGGGCCCTCAATGCCACTTGGCATCTTTTTATATGTAAATTAGTAAAAAAAATGTTCCTCGTGCAGTGCCACATTGGCAAAAAATGCCCAATTGGAACTAAATACGGGGGTTTAGAGGTCTGATAGGAACAGGCCTTAGTTTAGGGGTCTAAATAAATTTTTGCAATACGTTTGAGTGTCTATCGATGCCTTTGGCCAAAAGAAAAATATGAAAAGTATTATGGGTAGGAAGGGTACCACATGTCCTCACATAAAATAGTTTCGGGAAGAAGAAATACAGTTTGTCTGTGATTAGCCTTCAAATTGTCAAGTGCTGGTGTAAGAAAGAAAACTACATGAAATCCATTGAGAGTCTCTTCATTCTCAATTTGTTTTCTTGAGATAAATGCATACACGTATAATGGCAATGTACATATTTTTTACATTATTCAGTTGTTTGAAAGACAATTATTAGACGTAATTATCTTTTTAAGCATAAATGAATATTCTATTAAGCTGAATTTGGACAGTTTAAAATAAAATGAGTTAATAAATCAATCGACATTAACCTGCTCAAACTTAAATAAATTAGACTGACGTTATCAGTTCTAAATAATACCAACCCACGAAATGCAAGATTGTTAATGATTGAATACTTGTGTCTTCTAACGAAATATGGTTTGGACTAGAGCACAAAATAAAATATAATGAAGCCTACCATTTAGTCGTAAATTACATAGAGTGTGCGTTCAAAATAATTCAAATTGGAGGTCAACAAATTATTTCTTTCAGTTAATTATAATTTGTGTAGCTGACCAATGAGTATAAGGTAATCATTCTATATTCAGACATTTAACTAAAAATGTAGTAACATAAGAAAAACAAAAAAATATTCTGGTAGGTCAAGCTTTTTTTTTTTTTTCTAAAATAGCTTATCTTTTATTAATAAGTGTTTATTTCTTAAAAAATGAGGTATTTGGCCAGAACTTTTGAAAGAAAATAAGTGTTTTTAAGAGTAGTAGAAATTATGTTTTATAAGCTAAAAAAAATAGCTTTTTTCCTAGAAACATTTATTTGAAAAGAACTTTTGAATAAAATATACTTTAAACCACTTTTTAAAAATTTGCCCAAACACAAATAGTTTTTTAAATCAAAAGTATTTTTTTAAGCAATTTTTTAAATAAGTTGATTTTAGAAGTTTAATCATATAGATTACAAGCGCATTTACATGTATACTAGTTTGAAGTACGTGCATTGCACGTGCAAATAACCTCTCAATAGTAATAAACACATGAAAAACTACTTCTTTTTTGTGTTTATTTTATTATTACATATAAAACTTTCAACATATAACACGAAACATAATACGAATAAAAGAGAACTATTACCTCTTCGTCATTAATATAACAATTTTTCGAGTACATTCATTTTGTTAACGACCTTCATGCAATTTGTTGGTAAACTTACAATAATTACAACTGAAAAGTTACAAGTGAAGAAAAATAAAAACTATCATCTTCTTCTTCGGCTGAGACACGGATATCACGCTCTCTTTAAAGAAATTCAAGTCCACTGCGGCAAATTGTTTCACCAGTCCAGCAGAATCTAATTGACTTGTCCCCTCTGGGATACGACAGCCTTCTCACAAAGAATAACTCAACAACTCTGGACAAGGGTTAAGTTCAAAACTCCACAAAAGAATACCTCCCTTCAACTAATAAACTCTCTTTTTTACTAACTTTGTGAACTCTATATTATCTTGTAATTATAAAAATATGCAAGACCACCTCTCTTTATAGGAGAGGAAATCTTTTATGCAATGAATAAGAATGAATGGGGGAGTAAAGATGGAATATCAATGGGTTTTCTATTACAAGAGGTACAAGATATAATGAGAAAGATAATGGACAAATAAAGACTTAGTGGTTACATGAACGTCACGAAAAACAGTGGTTACTTTCAGCCACTACTTTTTAAGAGTAGAGAGAATTGTTGCACACGTTCATATGCCTTAAAAGGCTATTATAAAATGTCATCAGATAAAGGGTAAAAAATAACAATGAATGCGGAGTTATGTACTGTTGCATGATAGTGGTAGTATACGCATAGATACAATAGTCATTGTAACTTAAATCCACTAAACACAATGTAACAGAAAGAGTAATGCACCATAATGTTGCATAACCTCCAAAATTATGCATAATAATATTAAATAATGATAATATTAAAATTCTAAAACAACATTAATCTCCCAGTCATTTTAATATTAGTAAGAGAGTCCACTAGTTGAAGGAAGACTACTATGCATAACGAAGGTGTGATCTGCATTGAACCTCCACTTAGTAAAACAGTAATTTTTATTCCAGAGTCGTGGTGGTCTCACACTTGAACTATGGTTGTTTAAGGGAAATAAAAAAGTTATGGCTTGCACATAATAGTCAAGGTGTTGACATGAGCTTTATAGCCAGCACATTACGGCCTTGTGTTA
Source organism: Capsicum annuum (assembly GCF_002878395.1). Taxonomy (NCBI): domain Eukaryota; kingdom Viridiplantae; phylum Streptophyta; class Magnoliopsida; order Solanales; family Solanaceae; genus Capsicum; species Capsicum annuum. The sequence goes on from NW_025850043.1 coordinate 86,200, forward strand.
TCCCGGTTTCATGAGTTTCTTTGAGAATGAGCCTAATTCTCATAGGCAGCGGCCTACCTCCACACTCACATAGGTAAAATCCATCTAAATAGCTCCTATAATTTTAGCACCCCATTCATACGAGCTACAGATTTTCATTAAGAGTTTTTTAAGCTCTTCCTCATAAATCATTAAAGGTAAATTCACTTACACCATAGGGAGGGATAAAAAATTAGTGTATTTTCCACAACAAGTCATCATGGGATTCGTTTTTTCCCATTGAACTTAGTTATAGGATCTCTAGTCCCTAGGTTGGATTTCCTCACATATGACTTAGGATTTTATAGGCTTCAATCTCATCCTCCTTGATGTGCTCCTGACATTTTCTCTTGCTAAGTCCTTAGTCAATGGATCTATAAGATTATCGCAAGATTTGACATAATCAACATTAATGATACCATTTGTCAAATATGATCTCACATTACTATGTTTTCTCCTTATAGGTATGGATTTACTGCAGTAATAATGGTTTTGAACTTTACTAATTGTAACGGTGCTATCATAATGAATAAAAACAAGAGGAATTGATTTTTTAAAATAAGGTATTTGAAATAACAAATCTTAATTTGCTTCCTCACTAGCTGAAGCTAAAGCAATTAGTTCAGCCTTCATGGTAGAGTTAGTAATAATAGTTTGCTTTTTAGATTTCCTGCAAATAGCACCACCACCAAAAGTAAAAAAATAACCAGTAGTAGATGAGGAATTACATGATAAAGTGTTCCAATCCGCATCACAAAAGTCTTCAAGTGCAATAGGATATTTTTTATTGAACAAACTACAATTTTTCATTTCAACTAAATATCTCATAACTCTCGTAATAGCATGTCAATGTTTCTTACTTGGCTTGCTAGTAAACTTGCTAAGTACTCCTACTGCATATACAATATTAGGCCTAGTGCAATTAATTACATATCTAAAACTTTCAATTATGCTAGCATATTCCTTTTGATTTATAACATCATTTTCACTTTCAACAAGAAACAAGTGAACACTTGAATCAAATGGAGTTACAACATGCTTGCAATTAAGGAAATTATATTTTTTAAAAATTTTCTCAACATAATGTGACTGGTTAAGGAAAATTTCAACACATGTTCTAGTAATTTTTATTCCTAGAATAAAACTTGTCTCACCAAGATTTTTCATATCGAAATGACTTCTAAGAATATTTTTAGTCTCTCCAATAAAATTTATGTTAGAGCAAAAGATCAATAAGTCATCAACATATAGGAAAATAATAACATACAAATTATTCCAAGACTTATGATATATGCACTTATCACACTCATTTATTTTAAAGTCACTATCAATTATGCAGGAATCAAACTTTTTATGCCATTGCTTTGGTGCCTGTTTCAAGCCATATAGAGATTTAGTAAGTTTACACACTTTGCTTTCTTGGCCATCCTCAACAAAATACTTGGGTTGTTTTATGTAAATCTCCTCATTTAGGTCACCATTTTAAAAAATAGTCTTTACATCTATTTGATGAAATTTTAAATAAAAAATTACTGCAATAGCAACTAAAAGTCTAATGGATGTAATTCTAGTTACTAGAGAAAAAGTATCAAAAAATTCTAGGCCTTCTAGTTATTTGAAACTTTTAGCCACTAGCCTAGCTTTGTGTAACACCACGTACTTTTGCCTAGCTTAAATTAGTTCTAAAAATATCAATGACTTGCTTTAAAGATGAATACACTTTTATACATGTGTAATTTTCAAGATTTTGACTTTTCATTGTGTGAAAATTTGAATAAGCTTTCCATCGATACCAAATTCGCCCAAATTCGACACTCGGGCGAAGAGTTAGAGCCATTTTAGTAAGACAGTGTACCACCTAGTACTCTAGTGCATCGCGGAGGAAGTTCAAATGGCATTTGTCATTTTTCAGTGAGACAATGTGATACCACCACATTGCACCACTAGCTTTTTTTTCTAATTGTCATTTTCCAGTGTGACTCCGCGACATGGCGCTTCACGCCAAAGGGAAAATTCGCAACCAGTAAGGCACCACGATGGCGTCGCGTTGTGCCATCAGCCCAGTTCCTAATCATCAGTTTCTAGTGACACAGTGCGATAGTGCCGTATCGCTCCAAGTTCCCAACTCGAGTTTTCAGTGACAAAAATTTAAAACTTTCTAGGGGCAATAGGGTCTTTTTCCATGACCCAGATCAGCCTTTAAATATGAAATTATGCCCTAAATACCCTATTATGTCATTTTTTCTCACTTTTTCTCAAAAACAAAATCATTCTCTCTCAAGATGCAAAAACCCTAGTTCAAGAAATCAAGGTCAAGCCCAAGAAATCCTTCAAGAACTTTAAGAATCTCACAAATTAAGATATGTTAGATGTTCATCTATGGGTTCCTTTTATCCATAGAGTCCAAGAATCCCTTTTTAACCTACAAGATCTCAAATTTATGGTTTCCATGTTTGATTTACATTGAATTCATGTTCATGATATTAGTTGGGTTTCAATCCATGATTTAAATGCAAGTTTTTATGAAATTAAATAACATGTGTGATGAATATGTGATTATCTTGATAAACCCTTAAACGTACAAAATAATTAATGCATCTATGATGTTAATTTGATTTGCAATCCATGGTTATGATAAGATTCATGAAAAATAGAATAGTATTTAGGGGGAAGTTATATGAATTACATGCAAAACCCTTGAATTTGCAATTAAGTATTGTATTCATGATATTTATGTGATGACCATTATCATGTGAAATACTCATGCTCCCCAAGTATTTGCTAAAATACCTATGTAAAATAGATAGAGGAATCATGAGATGTTATTATGAGATCTTATTCATGTACAAGCTTATGCTCTACAAGTGTTTGATAAAATTCTTATGTGAATTGACTAGTGAAGGCATAACATGTTATTATGTGATCTCATTCATGTACAAGTTAATGCATTACAAGTGTTTGATGAAATGTCTCTATGAATGAATTATGATCAAGTGAACATTGTTATGTTATTCAAGATTATGCTTTGCTTTTCTTTCCATACTATCGAGTCCTGGGAGTATTTAATATCCGACAATTTAATTATTTACCTAGAGCCAGTGTCTGTTACAGAATAGTATCGGTCATGTAACGACCAGTAGTACTCTCAGTCAGTTACAGAATTCAGTAAAACTCAGTCAGTTACAAACTCAGAAAAACTCAGTAAAATCAGTCTTAGTACAGTCTCATTCAGTATACTCAGTTCAGTGTCTTTCAGTTGGGAGTAAGATTTAGCACCGAGCGAGTGCAGGGATGACGACTTCCTCGTCAAATAGGTAGAGTCGTTAGTAGCAGTCCCTGTACTCCAGAACTGTGTAGCCAGCGAAGGATGAGGAGTCACTCGTCAGACTGGGCTTGACTACCTCCCAAGGGTCACCCGTCAGATTAGGCTTGACTCTACCAAAGTGTCACCCATCAGTTAGGCTTGGCATCTTGGTTTTCTATTATTAGTGTCCATGGCACGGTATTAGCACCCTTCCAACTGGGGTTACAGGTTGGACCCCAATTAGCCCAGATTAGGGCATGTCAATTAGATGATACCTCCCACAATTTCAGTTTTAGTTTTGGTCTTCAGTAGGGAACTCAGTTAAGTTCTACAGAATCAGGACTGTCAGACATAGTCAATTCAGAACCAGTAATTCAGTTATTAGTAACTCGGATTTTAGTTACTCAATTATTAGAATTCAGTACTTAGCTTTAGAAAAGTTCAGTTACAGCATATATATAAACGCACAATATTGCATACTCAGTATTTATCGTAGTTCAGATTATCCATGTACTCTCTTGTTCAGTTATTCTATATCATTAAGTCAGTTATTATTCATGCATATAAACCCTTGCATTCAGTCTTATCTCATCTAGCATACCAGTACATTCCCACATACTAACGCATACTTTCCTGTGCTATGATATATCATATCATAGGTTCAGACGCTCAGGTTCCTGACCACGCCTAGTAGATTTAGATTCAGCCAACAGCAATAGATTTGACAGTGAGTCCTCATCATTCGAGGATATTCTATTATTTCATATTTTCAGTAGATATAGTAGTTTAGTAGATGGAGTTAGTTGGAGGATTGTCCCATCATCTCTACTTTCAGAAAAATTCAGTTAGAGGCTTTTCAGACTAGATTTTCAAATAATATTCAGTTTTACAGATGTTATATTTTATCAGTATTTCAGGTATTTTGAACCTTATGGCATTTTAGCCTATTTTTTGCATTAATTACAGTATTATTGTTTAGTGCTCATAGAAGATATAATTCATGGCTTAGCTTGTGGTCCTTCGGGGGTCGTAAGCACCGTATGACGATTAAGGGGGTAGTCACGACTCATTACACTTTGTATTTATCAACAGATCCATCCGATTTTAAATTTTTACGTAAGACCCATTTATATCCAATTGTTTAACAACCCGGTGGTAAATCAACTAACTTCCAAGTTTTATTCAAAATTAGTGATTCTATTTCATTATTTACAGCATCTTTCCAAGAAAATAGCATCATGTGAAGATGAAGCTTCTTTAAAAGTGATAAGGTCATCTCCAATGTTACAAATATAATAATCAGGACCAAAATCTTTTTCTACTCTAGCTCATTTACTTCTTCTTAACTCAAAACCTTCATTTTCTTTATTTTTCACAATAGAAGTAGAAAGGTAGTGATAAAATATTTTCTTTAGTCCTTAGACCCCCACTATTTTTAGAATCAAAAGGAAATTTATTTTCATGAAAAATAGCATCACCAGATTTTATTTTAACACTATCTTCAAGATTAAAAATTATAGGTTGTACTATTTGAAGCATAACCTAGAAAAGCACAAGTAGTAACTTTTTTATCTAACTTAGAGATTTTAGGATCCATTAACCTTACATAGGCTAAGCAACCACAAACTCTTAGATATCCCAAATTTAGCATATGACCTTTCCACAACCCAAAAGGTGTTAACTTGGTCTTTTTATGAGGCACACAATTCAACACATAACAAGCAGTTAAAAGAGCTTCACCCCAAAAACTTAAAGGTGCACTAGACTCAATTAACATGGCATTAGTTAACTCAACCAAAATTCCATTTTTTCTTTCTGCTATAACGTTAGATGAAGGAGAATAAGGAGGAGCAGTTTCATGAATTATACCAAATGATCTAACAAAGAATTGAACTCATTTGAATCATATTTACAGCCTCTATCACTTCTTATTCTTTTTATTTTTTTACTAAACTGATTATTAACTTCATGGAGAAAAGTTTTAAAATTCTCAAATGCATCAATTTTATTTCTCATTAAGTAAACATATGTAAACTTAGAAAAATCATCAATGAAAGTGATAAAATATCTATTTCCTCCACAAGTTAAAATTCCTCCAAGTTCACAAATATCAGTATGAACTAGTTCTAGTAAATCAGTTTTTCTTTCAACTTGAAAATAAGGCTTTTTTGTGATTTGGCTTTACTACAAGCCTCACATTTTTCAAAATTCTTTTTGATCATCTGAATTAATCCTAAACTACTCATGATTTTCATACAACGGTCATTTATATGATACAAACGAGTATACCAAAAATTAGTAGAAGAAAACATATAAAAAGAAGTAGATGTTCTATTTATTTTAATATTTAACTTGAACATACCATCACAAGCATACTTCTTTCCCAAAATAATATTATTTTCATAATTACATATTGATCAGATTCAATAATCTGTTTAAAGCCTGCTTTATTAAGAAGAAAACTAGATATCAGATTTTTTTTCACATGAAAGGAGTGTAAAGTACATCTTTTAAAATTAATACCCTTCCAGAAGTAAATCTCAGCTCGATATCTCCCATTCCAAGCACTTGAGTTGTATGAGAATCTCCAAGCATGATGGTTTTGGGCTCCTCAAAAGGAGTATATTTTTTAAATCAGTCTTTGCCATAACAGACATGACAGTTTGCACCAGAGTCAGCCCACCATCCATTAACACTCTCTACCATGTTTATATTTATTATCACCGCCACAAATAATTCATCGGTAACATTTGCCTGAGGGGTAGGCCTACATTTTCAAAATTTGCAAAATTGAGCAATATGTCCATTCTTGCCACAGACAAAACACGATCCCTTTTCTTGAACATGTTGATTTTTTGCTTAATTGTTTCCACCATTATTGTCCTTGGAATGTCTACCATCATTTTTCTTGATTTTTTTCTTGTTAGACTTCAAAGTAGTATTTTTGTTAGTTTCAAGGATAACTTTATTTGAAGTAGTTAAATTTACCTTCGACGTGATGTTGTTCTTTTCTGTTTGGAAAAGTGCATCTTGACCTCTTTCTTCTTCTTCTATGCGGATTCTCATCATCAAAGTCTCAAGAGAATTTTCCTTTTGCTTGTGGCACATAGTTTTTTAAAATTCCTTTCAAGAAGTAGGAAGTTTATCTATTATGCCACAAACAATAAGGTTATCTCCAATTTTGATTTCCTCAGACTTGAGCTCTCAAACAATCATTATAAAGTCCTGAGCTTGGTCTACCACTTATTTGTTATCCACCATTTGAAATAAAAAAAATCTGCTAGCGGTAAAAAAAATTTGTCCATCCTCCTTAGTGTCATACTTACTCTGCAATTTCTTCCAAATTTTCTTTGCACTAGAGTAAGTTCTATCATAATAATCATAAAAGTTATCAGATAGACAATTAAGTAAAAAGTACCGACACTTGTATGAGTCACTATCGTATTTTTTCAACTTTCTCTTAAAGAGAAATAAGTTCTTCATTGGTCATGGAAGAGTTATCTACTTTGTTTGGATTCTTCTCAACTAACACATAAGAAATATTGAGAAGACTTAAGTAGAAAAGAACTTTACCTTTCCACCTCTTGAAATGAGTACCGTTGAACCGAATGGCTTGTTAAGATCTCTCATCTTGACATCCGCAGACTTTTCAGTTGTTGTCATTGAATCTCCTTAAAATTATTGGTAAAATTACAAGTGAAGAAAAATAAAAATTATCTTCTTCTTCGATTGAGGAACGAATATCTCACTCTTTTTAAGGAGATTCAAGTCTACTGAAGAAAATTGTTTTACTGGTCCAGCAGTAATCTTCTTGACTTATCCCCTCCAGGGTACAACAGCCTTCTTACAAAGAATAACTCAATAACACTGGACAAGAGTTGAGTTCAAAGCTCCATAAAAGAACACCTCCCTTCAACTAATAAACTCTCTTTTTTAGTAACTTTGTGAATTCTATATCATCTTGTACTTATAAAAATATGCAATACCACCACTATTTATAGGAAAGGAAGTCTTCCATACAATGAATAAGAATGAATGAGGAAAGTAAAGATGGAATATCAATGGCTTTTAGGTTGTAAGAATTACAAGACATAATGAGGAAGATAATGGACAAATAAAGACTTAGTGGTTATATAAACGTCAAGAAAAATAGTGGCTAAATTCATCCACTACTTTTCAAGAGTCAGGAGCATTGTTGCACACGTTCATATGCCTTAAAAGGCTATCATAAAATGTCATCAGATAAAGAGTAAAAAATAACAATGAATGCATATTTATATACTGTTGCATGATAGTGGCAGTATACGCATAGATACAATAGTCATTGTAACTTAAAGCCACTAAACACAATGTAACAGAAAGAGTAATGCACCATAATGCTGCATAACCTTCAAAATCATGCAAAATAATATTAAATAATGATAATATTAAAATGCTAAAATAACATTACTATTAATAGTCCTTCTGCTCTTAGATATTGTCTTCCTTATTGAAAATAGATGGTTCACAATACTATCGCCATTCCTTTTTAGGTTTCATATATACTGATAGTTGTTTCAAATACTGGTAAATTTAAAAAATCAAATAAGAATTGATTTTTTTTAATTTTGTCGTTAGCATTAATTGCTCTTGAATTAATAAACATATAAATAGATAAAAATTAATAAAGGGTATATGAGTTAAATTACACTCCAAATAAATTTTTTAAATCATTATGCATAGTCTTATCAAGACGACTAAAAAAGAACAGGGGAGTACTTATCATTTTAGAAAACTAAGTTATAATTAGTTGTTTGTTTCCACCTTTGCTCTTCGTCTTAAATATGGAGAGATGTTAATGTGGTGTAAAAGGGACAAGTACTGTATTAAATTTAATAAAATAATAATTAAGAATAATTTAGTCAAATTACTCTCTACTTAAAAAAATATGTAAAATAAAATCTAACAAGTATTTAAGAATGGAGGAAGTATATATGTTGCTTTTAAAAGTATAAATTGTACTCCCTCTGTCTCAAAAGAGTTGACGAGTTTAAGTTTTGCAAAACTCTTAAGAAAAAATTAATTAGGAGAGTGATTTGACTAATATATCTATTATTAGTTGTTTAATCTTCATCTATTTGCATTTCTCTAAGTGTAGAATAACTAATGTTAGGGATAAAGTTGAAAAAAAATAATTATTGTTCTGTTAATCTTTTAAACTAACAATTATTTTAGAGACAAGTATTTTTAGTAAACATGCCAACTATTTTAAGACGGAGGGAGTATGTTTTTTATTGTCATATTTAGTGCAACAAAAAAAGATAAATAACAAAATAAAACAACGAAAGCATTGAAAGTAGATAAATAAGGTATAAAGTTAGTGGCTCGTTTTAATATTCTTCAGTTTTTATTCTATTCTTTTTTTTTTATAATAAAAGCTAAATTATAAGGACTTTAAAACAGTTACTTGGTTATAATTATATAACAATTAATAAGGACTTCTAAAGCTGTTTTGGTGCACGAAATTTCCTATTTTGTTTTGGTATTACATATATATAGGTGAATTTTAAAAAATAATTCATATGATAATTAAATTATATGTAGACGAACTTATAATTTTGCTTTCCATGTTTTATTATAGCATTAATTATTTATTCTCCAAATCAACTTTAAAGACGTAATAATAAATATCAATTAATAGAGATAGTGTGGTAAAATAGTCATGTCATCATTATTTTCTTAATGAACATGCAAGTCTAATTATGACAAGTAAAAATGAATGTTGAGAGTGTTATTACTCCCTCCATTCCTTTTTAAGTGCTCTATTTAGGTTGTGTTTATTTTCCTTTTCAAGTGCTCTATTTAGGTAGTGTTTGTAATCCTTATTAAGTGCTCTTTTAATCTTTCGAGAATAACTTGCTTAGAATGTTCCTGCAATACCCTTGCTTAAATTACCATGATATTTAATTGAGTAGGTATTAAAGGTTTGCCCAACCTAAATTTAATTAGGGCTATATGTAATATCCCACAAAATCCTAAACTCAACTCAGTCTTTAAGCTAGCAAAGGGGTCCCAGACTTAGAAAATTCTAGCTAAGTATTCAGACTTAGTATTATTTTGGCTTCGTAAGTTGGAAACTCTATTTCACAATCTCTATGACCTTAAAATGTCAATCTTTAGGTTGATTCAAAATTAGGAATGTCAGTAGGAGTTTTTGGATAAGTTTTGGAGTTTCTGGACCTCATTGGAACCATGTTTGGAAATACAAAATAGTATATCAACGTGATTTCGGCACGGGTGACGGCCATCGCATAGATCAATATTTTTCTTGGCTCCCAATGGCAATTTCCAATGAACCGATGCAGACTCGATGCGACGTATCGGTCTACGCATTGATGGTTCAATTTTCAGTCTTTTAAACCCGCATTCAGAGGGATAAATGGATATTTTTCCACCTTATATCAGCCCTAAAACATATCATTAAGCCGTCCAAGAGGAAAAATATACTCATTCTCTTTAGAATTTATCAAGAATAAACCCTGGTTCATCACATTCAAGATCCAAGACTCAAGGTTTCCACCATTCTTCTTCAATAATTCGCCAACTAAGGTATGTGAAGTGTTCATCCAAGGGTTCCTCCCACTCTTGGAGTCCAAGAAACTGTTTTAAACTTCAAGTAGTTGGAATTTATGATTTTCATGATTGGAATAAAACTGTATTCAAGATTATTATTTGAATTAGATTTTTATTTCATGATTTATTATACATTTTATGTGGAACTGATTATTATGTGTGTAGATTCGTATGAATCCATGTTAAACCCCTTGAAATTATAAAATTGGAAGTAAATCATGATGCTTACTTATTATGTGCATATATTATGCTCACCAAGTGCTTGATGAATTATTCATATGAACTAATAAGGGAAAGAAATCATGTCATGCTAGCTTATGTGCAAGTTATACCATGCAAGTGTTTGATAAAATGTCTTTATAGATACATTATGAACAAGTGTACATTTTTATGCTATGCAAGATCATGTGATGCTTTATTTTTCGTGCTATCGAGTCCTGGGGGTATTTAATACCCGATAATTTTGTTGTTTGCCTAGAGCCAGTGTCAATTACAGAATAATCTCAGTCATGTTACGATCAGTAGTACTCTCAGTTAGTTACAGGACTCAGAAAAACTCAGTAGACTCAGTCTCAGTCCAGTCCAGTTCAATATTCAGTTCAGACCTTAGTAAATTCAGTGAGTTAACAGAATTTAATAGTATTCCATCAGTCAACGGAACTTAGTGAACTCAGTTCAGTTCAGTTAGATAATATAATCAGTAACAGTTCAGTCAAGACTAGTATGAACTAGGAATTATTTTAATGTCTATTCAGATGGGAGTAGGATTCAGTACCGAGTTAACCCAGAGATGGGAGCATTCCTGCCAGCAGAGGGTTTGACCCTTAGTAGCAATCCTTGCGTTATAGAACTACATAGCCAGTGTAGGTTGAGATATCTTTTTACCAGGTATTATGAGGGTTGATACGTCTTATTGAGTTTTCCTGCCAGTAAGGGTTGATGAAAGAACTTTCTATCAGAGAGGGTTAACACACATCTTGTCTTTACCCATGGCACAGGTACTAACACCCTTCCAACTGGGGTTATAGGTTGGACCCCAAACCATTCAAAGAGGGGCATATTGGTTAGATGATTACCGCCCAGAGTCTCAATTTTAGATTTAATCTCAGTACAGAACTCAGTTCAGTTCTACAAATTTAGGACTGTCGAACACAGTCACTTAGTTCAATAAGGAACTCAGTAGAGTTCTACAGAATTAGGACTATCAGATACAGTCATTCAGTTATCAGTAGTACAGTATCACTAAAATAAGATATCAGTTAATCAGTATTGAGATTCAGTATTCAGTACTATCACAATCTCAGTTATAGTTTACGTATTCATTAATGTACTCTCATCCAATTATACTCATGTCATTTAGTCAGAATTATTCATGCATATCAACCCATTCATTTTATCCTACCTCACTTAACGTACTAGTACATTTAGAGTACTGACGCATACTTTTCTCTTGCGCTATGATATCTTATATCATAGGTTTAGATGCATGGGCTCCCAGCACCCTTAGCAGATCAGATTTTCAGCAGTCATAGTTAGTGATGAGTCCTCATAGTTTGAGGACATGATTATTTTCTTTAGTATTTCAGTTTATCAGTACAGTTTTAGTAGTTGGAGTTTGTTGGGGGCTTATCCCATCAACTCCATCTTTTAGACAGTTTAGAAGTTTTTCAGATAGATGTTTTAGTTTTGGTATTGTTATACTGTATTTAGTTTTATTATAGTTTTGAACCTTATGGCATGTTTTTTGCATATTACAGTATTATTATTCAATTATTGTAGCAGGTAACAGTAATGGGTAAGCTTGTGTTCCTTTGGGATTTTGAGCACCGTGTAGCGTCTGGGGTACAGACTTGGTGCGTTACAAACTTGGTTCAGAGCCTAAGGTTGAATAAATTCCTAGGAAGTCTGAAATCCACATCTAGTAGTGTATTGTGCATGGATGTGCAGCGCACCACACTTATGGACAGGAGGCTATGAGATGTTTTAGGAAAAGTTTTCCTTTTTTCAGTATTTATGTCGTGCAAGTGAGCATGAGCTCCAGTTAAAATCTTTATCTAATCAAAGTTCCTATTCCATTTATAGAATATACCTCCAAAAAGTACTAAAGGAAGAGGAATGGGAGATCATCCAGAACCTCAACCCGTCCAGCCAGATCCTCTGGATGAACTCGTTTTCCACACTGAATTTAGAGCAGCTTTCACCATCTTAGCTCATTCTGTGGTAGCCTAGAATGAACATCCAGCTATTGTTCTGACCAACCCAGTATCCAATACTGCTGTAGCCAGAATTTAGGATTTCACCCGAATGAACCCTCTATTTTTTACCGGGTTTAAGTTAAATGAGAACCCTCGGGAATTTCTTGATTAGGTTCAGAAAGTTATAGATATTATAGGAGTGACTGATGTTAAGAGTGTTGAGTTGGCTGTATATCAGTTATAGGATATGGCACACTCATGGTTCAAATAGTAGAAAGCAGAAAGAGATGCAGATGTAGGGCCCATAGAATGGAAGGAGTTTGTTGTTGTTTTTCTGGATAGGATCTTCCCGCTAGAGTTGAGGGAAGAAAAGCTTTTGGGGTTTATAAATCTGAAGTAGGGAAATATGAAAATACAAGAGTATTCTCTAAGTTTACTCAATTAGCCAGATATGTTCCCCATGTGGTAGCAGATAGTAAATCTAAGATGAGTAAGTATGTGTCTCGACTGTCTAATAGTATGGTCAAAAAGTGTAGGAACATAATATTGATTAAGGATATGGACATATCTAGGCTTATGGTCCATGCTCAGCAGATAGAGAAGGCTAATAATAGGGATAATGAGAGGGAGAACAAGAGAGCAAGAGTAGGTAGTTTCAACTTTGCTCAACCTAAGTTAAAGGGTGGGAATTATTCTCATATCCACCTAAAATCCTTATTTCCAGCTCCATCCTCAGCCAGTGCTCCTGTGCTAAAATTCAGAGACGACAACAGAGATAAGGCATCAGGCCCTAAACTCCAGGGTAGTGATAGAAGTGCTCGAACCATTCCCTTTGTCAGAAGTATGGCAGAAACCACTAGGGTATCTGTAAAGCTGGCAGTGATGTATGTTTTAGATATGGTAAGCTAGGCCACAGGGTCAAACAGTGTCCTTAGATGGGTTCTTAGAGTCAGCATAACCATCCTCCCAGCTCAGTACGGTCGCTCGAATCAGCAGGGTGCCGTATCCAGTGCCACCAGTGGACAGCGCCCAAATAGACTCTATGCACTTTAGTCCAAACAAGATTAGTAAAGTTCTCCTGATGTGTTCACAGGTATGTTACAAGTTTATCATTTGCATGTTTATGCTTTTCTAAATCCAAGAGCTTCTTTGTCCTTTGTTACTCTATCTATAACATTTGATTTTGGAGTCAATCCTAAAATTTTAGTAGAGCCTTCTCAATATCTACCCCAGTGGGTAAATCCATCATAGCCAGGTAGGTATACAGGAACTGCCCAATTATGGTATCTCAGAAAGTCACTTTAGCAGACTTAGTCAAATTAGAGGTGACCAATTTTAATGTCATTCTTGGCATGATTGGCTTCATTTCTGCTATGCCTCAGTCGATTGTAGAAATAGAATTATCCAATTTTAGTTTTCAAATAAACCCATCCAAGAGTGGAGGGGTAATACTTTAGAACTTAGGGGTCAATTTATTTCTTATCTTCGGGCAAGAAAAATGATATCTAAGGGATGTGTCTACCATCTCGTTCAAGTCCAGGACTCTAGTTTAGAAAACACTAATCTTGAATCAGTGTCAGTAGCATGTGAATTCCCAGATGTGTTTCCCAATGATCTTCCTGGAGTTCCTCTCAAAAGGGAAATTGACTTTGAAATAGACCTTCTTCTAGATACAAAACCCATATCTATTCCGCCATATAGAATGGTACCTACAGAACTTAGAGAATTAAAAGAACAGTTGAAAGATCTCTTAGATAAGGGATTCATCATACCCAGTGTGTCCCTATGGGGCGCACAAGTTTTATTCATGCGTAAGAAAGACGGTTTTATCAAAATATGTATAGACTACCATCAGCTAAATAAAGTCACGATTAAAAACAAGTATCCACTTCCCAAAATCAATGACTTGTTTGATATACTTCAGTTTGCCAACTATTTCTCCAAGATAGACCTTAGATCAGGCTATCATCAGCTAAGGTCCAGGGAATATGACATCCCAAAGACAGCCTTCAAAACTCGATATGGTCACTTCAAATTCTTAGTCATGTCCTTTGGTCTTACCAATTCCCCAGTAGCTTTCATGGACTTGATGAACCGTGTGTTCAAGCAGTACTTGGACATGTTCGTTATAGTTTTCATAGATGATATCCTTGTCTACTCCCGTAGTGAGCATGATTATGCAGACCATCTCAGAATAGTATTGCATACTCTCAGAAACCATCAGCTATTCGCTAAATTCAGTAAGTGTGAATTTTGGCTAAGGTCAGTATCTTTCCTTGGCCATGTCATTTTTGGAAATAGCATTAGAGTTGATCCCCAAAAGACCGAAGCAGTGAAAAACTATCCCAGACTCATCTCTCTATCAAATATCAGGAGTTTCTTGGGCTTGGTCGGCTATTACCAATGGTTTGTTGAGGGATTTTCATCTATTGCATCCTCTATGTTTAGAATGACTCAAAAGAAAGTCAAATTCCAGTGGTCAAAATCTTGTGAAAAGAGATTTTAGGAGTTGAAGACTCAACTCACTACAGCTCCAATTTTGACCCTACCAGATGGTTCAGATGGATTTGTTTTGATGCCTCTAAAGTTGGTTTAGGGTGTGTTTTAGTGCAGAGAGGTAAGTTCATAACCTATGCCTCTAGACAGCTTAAGCCTCATGCCAAAAAACTATCCTACTAATGATCTTGAGTTAGCAACAGTAGTTTTTGCCTTAAAGATTTGGAGGCACTTTTTGTATGGGGTGAACATTGATGTGTTCACCGACCATAAGAGCCTATAGTATGTGTTCTCTCAAAAAGACCTAAACCTCCATCAAAGAAAATGGTTGGAATTATTGAAAGACTATGACATGAGCGTCTTGTATCATCTGGGTAAAGCCAATATTGTGGTTGATGCTCTCAGTAGGATGTCTATGGGTAGTTTTGCTAATGTGGAGGATGGTAAGAAGAAATTAGTGCAAGAAGTTAATCAGCTTGCCCAACTAGGTTTCTCTTAGTCGATTTATCAGAAGGTAGTGTATGGGTACAGAGTAGTTTAGAATCATCCCTAGTATTTTAGGTAAGGGAAAAGCAGGATATGGATCCCAGTCTAGTCAAATTAAAAGAATCAGTCAGATATCAAAAGGTAGAGGTTTTCTTCCAAGGTGGAGATGGTGTGTTGTGCTGCTAGGGTCGGCTATGTGTGCCAGGAGTAGATGACTTAAGGCAGCCAATTCTTGTAGAAGTGCATAGTGTGCACTACTATATTTATCCAGGGGCCACTAAGATGTACCGTGATTTGTGGGAGATCTACTGGTAGAGTAGGATGAAGAGAGACATTATAGAGTTTGTGGATAGGTGCTCAACATGTCAGCAGGTTAAGATTGAGCATCAGAAGCCTAGTGGGTCCATACAGAAGTTCAGTATTCCCACATGGAAATGAGAAGTAGTGAACATGGACTTTGTGACAGGCTTGTCTCGTACTCGTCACTAGCATGATTCAGTTTAGGTCATTATAGACAGGATGACCAAATCAGCTTATTTTCTACCAGTCCATACCTCTTATTCAGCCGAGGATTATGCCAAACTCTATATCAGGGAGTTGGTCAGATTAGATGGTGTTCCGTTGTCTATTATCTTAGATAGAGATACCCAGTTCACCTCTTATTTTTGGAAAACATTCTAAAAGGGTCTAGGTACCCGAGTTCACCTCAGTACAACCTTTCATCCTTAGATAGATGGTCAAGCAGAAAGGACCATTTAGACTTTAGAAGATATGCTGTGAGCGTGTGTCACTGACTGTAAAGATAGTTGGGATGACCACTTGCCTTTGATTGAATTTTCATATAACAATAGTTATCACTCCAGCATTCAGATGGCTCCATTTGAGGCATTTTATGGGAGAAGGTGTAGATCTCCTATTGGTTGATTTGAAGTGGGTGAGGTCGCAGTAGTAGTGCCTGCCCTGGTATTTGATACCTTAGAGTCGATAGAAATCTTACTCAAATGTGTACAGAAAGGATCTCAAGTTCGAGATTGGTGATTTGTGTATTTGAAAATCTCTCCTGTGAAAGGAGTGAAGAGGTTTGGCAAGAAGGGGAAACTCAGTCCTCGATATATTGGTTCTTACCGAATTCTATGTAGTTTTGGAAAGGTATCTTATGAGCTTGAGTTTTCTTCAGACTTAGCTTTAGTGCACCCAGTGTTCCATGTCTCCTTGCTAAAGAAATACATAGGTGACCCAGCAGTCGTAGTCCCTATAGAGGGCATAGATGTTAGAACAGCCTCTTTTATAAAGAGATTCCAATCAAAATCTTTGATTATCAGATTTTCAGACTGAGGAACAAAAAAATTTCTCTCGTCAAAGTTCTTTAGCAAAATCAGTCCGTTAAGGGAGCTACTTGGGAAGCCAAAAAAGATATGCGAGCCAAGTATCCTTACCTCTTCTCCATAAACTCAAACTCAGCTCAAGGTAACAGTTCCCCTAACTCTATTCAGTTTCATATTTAGATATAGCTACCAATTTGATATCAGTTAACATTGCATACTCAGTCATACATCTACTAATCAGTTTAGTTATGTACCCATGCATCAGATATGTATGTCCAATATATAAACTCAGCTTATCAGTAATTCCAGTCATGCATTCAAGAATTATGTTCAGTTACGTACTCATGAATCAGATATGCATGTTCAGTATGATAATTCAGTATATTAGTAATTTTAGTCATGAAATCATGTTTTAGTTGTGCATGTCCAGTATATAGATCCAGTCTATCAGTATTCTCATCTTAATCAGCCTCATTCAAGGACGAATGTTCCCAAGGGAGAGATATTATAATACCCCGTAAAATTCTAAGCTTAACTCAGTCTTTTAAGCTTGCTAAGGGGTCCCAGACTTAGAAAATTCTAGCTAAGTATTTAGACTTAGTATTATATTATCCTTCAAAGTTGGCAACTCTATTTCACGACCTTTATAATCTTAAAATATCAATTTTTAGATTGATCCATGATCAAGAATGTCAGTATGAGTTCCCAGATGAGTTTCAGATTATTCAGACCTTGTTGAAACCACGTTTGGGAATCTAAAATATTATATCTACACGATCTCGGTGCGGTGCAGTGGCCATCGTATCGATCAATATTTTTCTTGGATCCCAGTGGCAATTTCCAGTGAACCGATGCGAACTCGATGTGGCGCGTTGGTTATCGCATCAATGCAAATGATGCAACGCATCGATCTGCGAATCGATGGTTTAATTTTCAATCTTTTAAACCCACATCTAGAGGGGTAAATGGATATTTTCCCACCTTATATCAGCCCCCAAAACATGTCATCCGTCCAATAGGCAAAATATATTTATTCTCTTTATAATTTATCAAGAACAAACCCTAGTTCTTCACATTCAAGATCCAAAACTTAAGGTTTCTACCATTATTCTTTAAGAATTTGCCAACTACGGTATGTGAAGTTTTTATCCAAGGGTTCCTTCCACCCTTGGAGTCCAAGAAACTCTTTTAAACTTCAAGTAGTTGTAATTTATGATTTCCATGATTGGAATGAAAGTGTATTCATGATTATTATTTGAATTAGATTTCTATTTCATGATTTATTATACGTTTCATATGGAACAGATTATGATGTGTGTAGATTCGTATAAATCCATATTAAACCCCTTGAAATTTTGAAATCGAAAGTGAATCATGATGCTCACATATTATGTGCATATATTATGCTCACCAAGTGCTTGATGAATTGTTCATGTGGACTAATAAGGGAAAGAAATTATGTCATGCTAGCTTATGTGCAAGTTATACCATGCAAGTGTTTGATAAAATGTCTCTATAGATACATTATGAAAAAGTGTTCATTTTTATGCTATGCAAGATCATGTGATGCTTTGTTTTTCATACTATTGAGTCCTGGGGGTATTTAATACCTGACAATTTAGCTATTTGCCTAGAGCCAGTGTTAGTCATAGAATAATCTCTGTAATGTCACGATCATTAGTACTCTCATTCAGTTATATGACTCAGGAAAACTCAGTAGACTCAGTATCAGTCTAGTCCAGTTTAATATTCAGTTCAGACCTTAATAAATTCAGCCAGTTAATAGAATTCAGTAGTATTCCATCTGTCAATGGAACTAAGTAAACTTAGTTTAGTTCAGTTAGATAGTATAATCAGTAACAGTTCAGTTAAGCCTAGTATGAACTAGGAATTAGTTGAGTATCTATTCAGATGGGA
This sequence comes from Capsicum annuum, assembly GCF_002878395.1. NCBI lineage: Eukaryota > Viridiplantae > Streptophyta > Magnoliopsida > Solanales > Solanaceae > Capsicum > Capsicum annuum. The sequence continues at coordinate 104,553 of NW_025850043.1, forward strand.
GTAGGATTCAGCATTGAGTAAACCCAGGGATGGGGGCTTTCTTGCCTGCAGAGGGTTTGACCCTTAGTAGCAATCCCTGCATTACAAAACTAAGTTGCTAGCGTAGGTTGAGATACATTCCTGCCAGGTGCTATGAGGGTTGATACATCTCATTCGAGTTTTTCTGCTAGCGAGGGCTGACGAAAGAGCTTCCTGTCAGAGAGGGTTAACTCAAGCTTGTCTTTACCCGTGACACGGTACTGACACCCTTCCAATTGGGGTTACAGGTTGGACCCCAATCCATTCAGAGAGGGGCATGTCGGTTAGATGATTACCTACCACAGTCTCAGTTTTAGATTCAATCTCATTACAAAACTTAGTTCTGTTCTTAGATTCAAGACTGTCATACATAGTCACTCAATTCATTTTGAAACTCATTATAGTTCCACAGAATCAAGACTGTCAGATACAGTCATTCACTTATCAGTAGTACATTATCAGTAAACTCACATATCAGTAAATCAGTATTCAGATTTAGTATTTATTACTATCACGATCTCAGTTATAGTTTACGTATTCATGCATGTACTCTCATCCAGTTATACTCATGTCATTCAGTCAGTATTGTTCATGCATATGAACCCATGCATTTCATCCTACCTCACTTAACATACCAGAACATTCAAAGTACTGACACATACTTTTCTCTTGCGCTATGATGTCTTATATCATAGGTTCAGACGCACGGGCTCCCGAGCATCCTTAGCAGATCATATTTTCAGCAGTCAGAGTTAGTGGTGAGTCCTCATAGTTCGAGGAAATTATTATTTTCTTCAGTATTTCAGTTTAGCAGTACAGTTTCAGAAGTTGGAGTTAGTTGGGGGCTTACCCCATCAACTCCATAGTTCAGACAATTTAGAGGCTTTTTCAGACTAGAATATTTTTAGATAGATATTTCAGTTTTGTTATTGTTATACCGTATTCAGTTTTACTATAGTATTAAACCTTATGGCATGTGTTTTGCCTAATTTCCACATATTACAGTATTATTATTCAGTTGTTGCAGCAGGTACCAGTCATGGGTTATCTTGTGGTCCTTCAGGATTATGAGCACAGTGTAGCGTCCGGGGTATAGACTCATGGCGTTACATTATATTAGTAACTGTACTTTGAATTTTACAGGAATAAGGACTTTATTAAGGAATGTGTTCAGCCTAAATAGAGCACTTAAAAAATGAAGGGAGTATTGAAAGCTAAAACAACTTCTAAATAACGAATGATTTCAAAAAACAAAGTAAAGGAAACATGACTAATTAATTATTATAGAACATCATATTAGTTCATATAGGTTCTTGGGTCCTAGATTAATATCCTAGAGAAAAACGATAACAATATATTCAATGTCATCCCATAAAGTAGGGTTAAGGAAACTAAACCTTATCTCGATTCAAATTAAATCGCGTCGTCCTCTTTTCAAAGCTCTTCATAAAAAGAGTAAAAATTTTATTTACTCCTAAAGCACCAAGTATTATTTTGTTCTAAATTTTTTCTATTCTATAGTCATCACCTGTTCAAAATCACAAAATGGAAAAACAAAAAAAAACTAAAAGCAACAAAAATAATTAAAAAATTCATGTGTATGCTCCTTAAAGCCTGACCAAATATTCACCTACCATCTCAATTAAGTAAAAAAAAAATTATAGATAATAATAAAATAAAAATTTCAACAAAATGGAACCTTTGTAGCCTACGACAATTTCGAGAGAATATATATTCCTAAACCTAAACATTTTTGATAGAATGGTCCAAAGTAATTTGTAAAGTGAACTCCCTCTATATTCTCTTGTGTTGTGATTGACATGAATGGATTCAATATATAAAGTCATATTCTACATCTACTTAGTATAGAAATTAACTTTACCAATCCAATTCAATTATGTAACTAATCCTAAACTTATTCGTAGAGGTTAAGAATTTATTCTGCCGCCTTCTCCATCACGGTGCCCTCTTATCACGCATTGGGTAATATGTCATTTGTCAAGCAGTACATAGAAAAACTCTGAGATCTCTTCCCTCTACTGAAGATAAAAAACAATGTAAATCCATCAGCTAAGCCTGTTTTATATATGCTACTCGTCCAGCCTAAACTCTATGAACTATAGGTGTATTATTTTTCTTGTCTTTGTCATTATCACAATTAACAACGTTCCGAGCCTTACACTTGGTTATATCACGTTTGATTGTATCTCTTGCATACGTTATTGAGTCAAAGGACTCTTGGATATTTTCTCTCTTCTGTTCTCATATCCTGGTGTATTGAAAGAATATGTGAGTAAATTTCTGTGGAGGAGAAAAGCCCCAATACTAAACGTAAAGCAAATTGTGAAAGTTTACATGTCTCTTTCACAATTTAATAGCTTGTCTTCTATTATTACTCCGTTGATATCTTCTCGTTATCGTATCTTCTGCTTTTCCATATCTCCATTGTTGCTTCTTATCGTGTATCTTCCAGCTAACGTTCTTATCTTCTTGGTTGATTTTTCTTCTATTCTAGCTGAATTTCTGGGATATCATTATCTCCTCCATTACATTTTGAACATTTATAATCTGGATATTTATGTCCAATTGTCTTGCAATATCTGGTTAATAATTCTTCTGAAATAAATTTTTCTCTGATAGCTCTGGCGATAGGTTCCGTCTCTGGTTTGAGCAACGTCAGAATCCATTGCCTAATAGTTTCCATATCTGTTTCTCGTAATTCATTTGAATTTAAATATATTAGTACATGATTTTTTGAATAATAACTCCATATGGGATTTTGGTTACGGTATGTGTTTGCTAGCTCTTGCAAAATTGTAGATAGCCCGATAATCCTCTTATTCGCATAAAATTTTGGTATCTCAATTCTAGGTATTTCTGGTTGTGGAATAATACCTTGTGGTATAATCATATCTCGTGTCATTCCTATCTTTACAACTTGTATGGGTTTTTTAACTTCATCATATAATATCTCTGCTGGTGCCGTGTAAATTTTTATAAAAAAATAGGGTACCTTTGGTTATTCTTTTAAAAATGCTAAAT
>NW_025850043.1:107712-262194 GCF_002878395.1 Capsicum annuum
GGGTTTTTTAACTTCATCATATAATATCTCTGCTGGTGCCGTGTAAATTTTTATAAAAAATAGGGTACCTTTGGTTATTCTTTTAAAAATGCTAAATGCTTCATATATTTCCAGTATAGTGGATATCTCATTTCCATCAGAGGTATATACAGTACTGAGTAGTCCATATTCATAGCAAGTTTTAACTAGACTTGGTTTAGTTTTAGGTAAAGCAATTAGCTTATTATATCCGGTCAATCTTTGGGTTATATAGTTTGTATCTAGTTCTTGGATGTTTATATCTCTGGGGTTAGTATTTAAAAAGGTTTGTACATTGTAGATATTTTCTATATATGTCTGGGTTGTGTAGTTGTAAGTTTTTTTGTCTTAGTTTAAACTATCTCGGTATATGGTAATTTGTGGGGGTATAAACATGGGATCTTTTGATGTATTCGGTATATATGGTTTATCAAATAGCTTGTTTAGGTTCATATTTGTGTTTTTCCTAACTCCTTTGCTTGTACCGGCAGAAGTAGATTGATAAACGTTATGGGTTTTATGGAGTGTCCCATCGTCTCCTTCTAGCTCTGGAACTTTAATGTCTTCTGATCGACATAGCTAAGATTATTGGGGTTTTGAGAAATTAATCAAGAAATTACTAAGAAAATGGTGAATTCATACCTTAAATCCTTAATAGAATCAAGAAATAGATGTTAGTCTAGCTATCCAAGCTCCCAGAAGCTTCACCTTTAAACTACCACACTGTTTTAGGGTATCTCAAGTGGTAAGATGAAAAATGAGCAAAATGGGCCAAAAAAAGGGAGGAAATCTGCAATTTATAGCAGATTTTGTAGATTTTTCTACTATAGCAGTTTTTTTGAAGTCTAGCAGACTTCGACGGGGTGCCTAGGATTCATTCGGAGGTTGATAAACACAAATAAACCATGCAACCATACTAAATTCAATGTTCCAGATGCATTGTCGAAGTCAGATTTTCAAAAAAATATCATTTTCACAAAGTTGACCCTCGAAATTCGAAATCCTAAATCACAATTTTTCAAACTAAGGGTCGAAATGAGATTTAAAAGCCATAAAATCATACCAAACATGTTACCATCCTAAAATCAACCTTTCGGATCTGTTGGCAAAGTCGTATTTTCCATCTGAGGTCGTTTCGACCAAATATAGGTCCCACACTCATATTCTAATTTTCTTATTTTCCAACTTTCCAACGAACAGGTCGAAATGACCTCAGGTGAATGGGGACCTAAACCAAAGGTCTATTTATCCTAAAATCGATATTCTAAAGTTGTTGGCACAGTCCGTTCAGCCATCCATCGTATGAATGAAAAGATATTCACATAAGTCCAAAATAAGGATCTTGAAGCCAACAAAAACCACATTATCATATAAATGGTACCAAAATGCATCGGAAACCATGCCAATCACCCCCACACATCAGAAATATCATAATACAGCTACGGGAAGAGGTAAAATAGTCAAATCACACAAAATCATAAATTTCACATATTTCATCAAATTTACAGGTTGTTACATCACCCACTACTAAAAATCTAGTTTGTCCTTAAACTAAGACAAAGAAATGCCTGAATCAATGAGAAGTACTACGCATATCAAACACAACCTCCCAAGTAGCCTTTTCTACAGGTCGATATCGACACTAAACCTTAACCATAGGGATAACTCTAAAACGCAACCGCCTAACAACCCTAGCCAAAATGGTGATCGGCTTCTTACCAAAGAATAACCTCCCATCTAGCTAAATTGACTCCCAATGGATAACAAGAGACTCATCAAGTATATAGCGGCGAAGCATAAAAACATGAAAAACTGGATGTACAGCTAATATATCAGGGTCAAAGCCAGCTCATAAACCACATCACTAACAGTTCAAAGAATCTCAAATGGGCCAATATACCTAGGGCTAAGCTTGTCTCTCTTCTGAAACCTCATCATACCTTCATGGGTGAAACTCAAAGAAAGACACGATTACCAACACCAAATCTCAAGGCATAAAATCTACGATCAGCATAGCACTTCTGCCTACTCTAAGCTACTCTATGTCTATCCTGAATGACCCAAACTCTATCCAAAGACTCATAAAGCAAGTCCGTACCTCGAGGTCTCACCTCTAAAACACCAAACCAATCTATTGGAGAGAGAAAACACCTACCATACAATGCCTTAAAAGAAGCCATATCAATACTGAAATGGTAGCTATTATTATATGCAAACTTTGCTAAAGCAAATGATGCTCCCACTGGCCACCAAAATCCATCACATAGGTGTAGAGCATATCCTCTAAAACCTGAATAGTTCACTTTGACTGGCCATCAATTTGGGGGTGAAATGTTATGCTAAGATCAACCCGAGTACCCAACTAATCCTAAAAAGTCTTCCAAAAGTAAGATGTGAATACAAAATCTCAAGCTGAAATAGTGGACATCGACATACCATGCAGTTGCATAATCTTATGAATGTAGATACGGGCCAACATCTCAACACTTAATGAGACATGAATCGGAATAAAATGAGCTGACTTGGTCAATCGATACACGATAACCCAAACACTATTAGAACCATGAGATGTACGAGGAAAGCCAGTCAAAAAGTTCATAGTGATCTGTTTCCACTTCCACTCGAGAATACGTAACCTCTGAAGCAGCCCACCAACCCTTATATGCTCAGCCTTCACCTACTGATAATATAGGAAACGAGCTATAAAATCTGCCACATCTCGCCTAATACCACTCCACTAGTAATGTTTCCTTAAATCATGATATATCTTAGTCACAACTGGATGGATAGAATATCTGGAACAATGAGCCTCCTCCAAGATCAGCCTAATACAATCACCCACTCTCGGTACATAAACACGACCCCCAATCCTCAAAACTCTATATGAATCAAGTAAGGCTTCCTTAGCCTCCCCACTCAACACCTTATCTTAAATCAACCATAATCCAATATCATAAAACTAATGGGCTCGAATTTGTTCCATCAAAGAAGATGTAGCCTCCATAAATGTCAAAACATGCCCAGGTATTAAAATATCAAACCTAACCATCTGGTTAACTAAAGACTAAACCTCTAAGGCCATAGGCCTCTCCTGGGTCAAAAGATCCGCCAAGCTACCCATGCTAGTCAATTTTTGGCTTAAGGCGTCTGCAACCACATTAGGATTGCCCAAATGGTAGAGAATATTCAAGTCATAATTTTGAAGAATCAAGCCAACAACATTACTTTATATTAAGATCTTTCTGGGTAAAGAAGTACTGAAGGATATGATGATCTGAGAAGATCTCACAATGGACTTCATACAAGTAGTGCCTCCACAACTTTAAGGCAAACACAACTGTGGACAACTCAAAATCATAGGTAGGATAATTCCTGTCATGAGGCTTCAACCGACAAGATACATAGGCAATCACCATGCCCTCTTGCATCAATGCATCACCTAACCCAATACCTAAACTATCACAAAAGATGATAAAACCCATGCCCTATTAGGCAAAGTCAAGATAGGAGCTAAAGTTAACAAATTCTTGAGCTTTTGAAAGCTCTCCTCACAAACATCGGACCACTAAAAAGAAATCTTCTTCTGGATCAACAGATCTGTAATAGAAGAGAAACCCTTAATAAAACGCTGATAATAACATACCAACCCAAAAAAACTTTGAATCTCGGTGGGCAAAGTAGGTCTATCCCAATCACGAACCGCTACAACCTTGGATGGATTAACCATAATACCTTTTTTAGTCGGCACATGACCCCAAAAAAATAGACTCCAACCAAAAATTGCACTCACAAAACATGGCATACAATTTCTCATTCCTTAATCACTGAAGCACAATCCATAAATTCTCTTCATACTCAATCCCACTCTTGGAATACACCAAGATACCATCTATAAATACAATAATAAAGAAGTTGAGATACGATCAAAACATCTAGTTCATCAACTACATGAATGCAGTTGGGGCATCGGTCAACCCAAAGGACATGACCTAGAACTAATAATGACCATATCGAGTCTGAAAAGCTGTATTTGAAATATCTAAAGCTCTAATCCTCAACTGGTGATAACCGAACCTCAAATCAATCTTCAAAAAAATTGCAGCACCCTAAGCTGGTCAAAAAAATCATCAATGCAAGGAAAAGGACATTTATTTTTAACTGGCACCTTATTCAACTATCGATAATCAATATTTGACGTGTATTTTTTCTTCACAAACAAGACAGGCGCACCCCAAGGTGAAATACTAAATTGGATAATTTCCCTATCCAACAACTCCTGCAACTGATCCTTCAATTTTTTCTACTCTGTTGGGCCATCCAATAAGGTGGAACAAAAATAGGCTTGGTGCCCAACTCAACATCAATAGTGAAATCATTATCACGATCCAGAGGCATACAAGGAAATTCCATAGGGAACACATCTATAAACTCACGGAAAATACGGACAAAATCTAAGCAAGGAGGTGAAACAACACTATATCACAAATATAAGCCAAGTATGATAAACATCCCCTCTTAACTAATTACGAGCTTGAACATAAGATATGATTCTCTTAGAACCCAAGTAAAGTGTACCCTTCCAAGGTATCATTAGCACACCCGGTGAAGCTAAAGTCACAGTCTTGGAATAACAATCTAAGACGGCATGATAAGAAGCCAACCAATCCATACCCAAAATAATATCAAAATCAACTATATCTAATACAAGAAAACCTACCAAAGTCCCACGCCCAACAAAAGTCATAACACAAGATTGGTACGCCCGATCCATCACTAAAAAATCATCTACTGGGTAGATATATGAATAGGCATGGCAAGAGACTCACTAATATAATCAAAGCCCAAAGTAAAATATGTAGAAACCTAGGAGAAATTTGATCCTAGATCAAATAATACAGATGTAGGTCTGAAACAAATGGGGATGATACTAGTAATCACAACATCAGAAGCCTCTGCCTTAGGTCTGGCTGGTATAGAATAACACTAATCAAGACCACCATCTACCTAGGTGGCCCCACAACCACCCCCAAGAGCTCCACTACCTCTGCCTCCCACACCTCTAGTAGCACCCCTACCTCTCATAGTAGGAATAAAAGTAGCCCGAACCACCCGGCAAGGACTGTCCCTGGTAACATAGTCAATCTTATCATACATAGAAACATCTACGACCAACTCAATAGGAGAAGGTATAATTAGGCCCGAACGGCCATCCTAAAATATTGAACTAGAAGATCCACTACCTGAACTCTATAAAGCCACCTGCACTGGAATCATCTGGTGCCTCTACCATAAGAAACCTAACCTCTAAACTCCTAAAAATGGTGCAACTTATTGGTGCCTCCCTGTGATACCCGAAGAATGCCTTCTGTCATCTTCATATAATCCACAATGCTCTAAAATGACGTTCCAAATACAATTTTCTGAGATGAAGCCAACTAAAGAGAAACATCCAAACCCTTTACAAACTTTCAAATCTTCTTAGATTCGATAGAAATGCAATTATAGAAATATCTAGACAAGGCATGGAAGCGTGCCTCATACTCAACAACTATCATAGAGTGATAAGTTGTTAATTTAACAACTTACTAGCATCTTTTAAGCCTAAATTATCATTGTTTTTCATTAATTTGTTGTTAATTTCTTACTTAATGCTCATTTTCATACATAAGAGTTGAAATAAGAAGATGAGCAAGAAAACTTGAAAAAAATAAGTTGAGGAAAAGGTAAAAGAAAAGAAATGAGAGCAAAAAAAACAAAAGAGAAAATGCAGGCCCAGGAGTCGAACCTCAGTTACCTCAATCGTAGCCAGAGGGTCACAATCACGAATAGTCAATCGAAAGGCGATTGTGATACAACTACCATGATTACGGGAGTCGCAAACGTGGTCAAAAGATGGTGATCATAGTAGAGCAGAAAAGGTTCAAGGGCATTTTTATAATATTTGAAAAATGTGGAATTGAGGCTCAAATGAGGGTTTCTAGCTCATTTTTTATCATCTTACATATTATCCTTCATCTTCATCTTAGTTTCTAGGTTTTTATCACTTGGAGCTTGGAGAAAAATTTATACTAATCTTGAGATAAGAAGACATTAGAGTGACTCCTAAGTAAAAATTGGCAAATCCCTTGAGGATTCATATGAATTTAAAGTATGGTTTGCATTCTCTTTATTTTTCATGAATCAAATTGATGGATATTTTTATATATTTTTGTTTATTATCTTTTTAAGTTGCTAGTTATTCTTCTTGGGGTTATTTTTGATTAGGGTGGAATTGTATGTGGGTTGTGATTGTTAGCTTTAACAATTAATTAATATTGTTGGGTTTCACAAATGTTTGATTTTAAAATGGAATTTCTTGGTGAAAGCCTCAATTTTTCTAAACTTCACATCATCCTTGAAAGAGGGATGTGGGTAGTCTAGATCCTACATCATCCTTGAAAGAGGGATGTAGGTGATATGAGCATTTGTGAACAATAAGAAAAATAATAGTTATTCCTTTTTTATTGTCTTAGAAATAGGGATAAATTGTAGAATTATTATATCTTGGGCATACTTAGAAATAGGGATTCCCAATTGAGGCTTTGTGATGATTGGTTGACCGCACTAATGAGGTATTTGAAAGAATCTATGGGTGATAGTTTGGTACTTTGTTGAAAGTCTAATATCAAAATTTCTAACCAAGCCTACCCGCGCATGCTTTAACTAAGATTTGAAGTTGATTTTCATGTACCCACATACTAATTACCTCTAGTAAGGCATAGACCCAAGATCCATACCTAATTGATTATACTATAATTATTCTTAGCCTTAAGTTAGTTTTTTAGAAGTCTTAAAATTGGTATACTTTTCAAAAACATTCAAACCCCCCAAATATTTGTACTCTAGGTTTGAATTTAGAAAGTAACTTCTATTTCAAACTTGCTCGATCACCATTCACATTGTTCCTCATAGATTCTACCCTGACTCTTGTTGAATTTATATTGACAATGATTGTCTTGCACATAAATCAATGTGTAAGTTAAGCGTTATTAAAAATGGTGTTATTACCAAAGAATAATTTGGCATATTGAGTTAGTTTGGAATTTTAGCTTACTTGCTTGGATTCAAACTTGTAAATATTTGTTCGTTATTTTCTTTTGTTTCTTCTTTTAGGTAGATTTTTATTTTTGTTTACTTGTCATTATGGCATCTTGGAATGAATATGAGTTTGGTGGTTGTAAATCTTATCTTGATGATCTATATTCATATTGTGGTGGACTCTTCTTTTGGCAAAATTATAAATATGCTCCTCGAAAAGTGGTGTTTACACCATCTCGATCCTATTGGGGGTATGATTGTTCTTTATGTGGTGGTCGAGATGGATATTAGAGTAATTATCTAAATTCCCCCTCTTGTAGTTATGCTAACAAAAATGCTAGTTCCTCTTATGAGTTTGATAGCTCTCATGATGTTAAAAAGCAAGAACAACAAGACGGATACAATGTTATTGATGCTCTACATCTAACTCTCTTGTATCGGGTAACTACAATGGAGGAGGATGTGCATCACTTACATCAATCCATGACGGCATTTGGAAAGAAGAGTGAAAAAAAAAGTAGGTGAGGAAGTCGATCTTTCAAATTCCATGGATATTCCCAATCTTCAAAATGATATTGATAAGAAAAATATATCAAGCCATGTGGTTGATAGTGAGCTTGATGTGAAAGAATTGTTGGTCATTTTCAATCAACCGAACCAAAAATAATGAAGGATGCCAAAATTGAGGAATGGTACAAGAGTTGAAAGAAAAAGCCAAGCAAATCCTTTGTGAAGGCTCTACCTCATTTTTGGGTGTAAATTTCAAGAAGAATGTGACTTCAAAATTAGGAAGACAGCCTTATTCTAACTATTTTTTGACATTATGTTTGGAGAATATGATGAAGGTCGAACCACCCAGGCAAATTACGAACTTAGGAGATGGGGTATAAAATCTTTGTATTTTTTAGTTTGTCATTACAAAAGGCCGAGATGACGTTCTTCACTTGAAGGCCAACAAGTGCAAAATTAAATTTTGACAAGTGGTTTTTTTATATTCTCACCAATACCCAAGGATCCTACTTGGAAGTTTGATGTGAAGTTGGGTAAAAGGTTTAAGTCCTCAAAGTGGCGAGATAGAATATGTATTGTTGTCCCCTTAATTTTACCTAAAGTACCTCAAAGATGTGTTGATCAAAAGTTGGGTAGGAGATTCAAATCTTCTAAATGGAGACATAATTGATAGGCAAAAGATGTTGTGTCAGGACTTTAACTAAGGCACTTCTTGGGAGGCAACCTAAGAAACTTTTCTTGCTATTTTCTAATGTTTTTTATTTAATTTTTAGCTTGATTTTTGGTGTTTGTAGGTGATCACATATTTTGGAATGGGCACCTTAAGAATGAAATCCTGGATAAGTATATTGGACTTTTGTTTCATCATTTTCCTCTCTTTAACAAGCTCACAAGGTATGCTCCTTAGTTAAATTTTCATTGAAGAATGAATAGTGATCAAATTCAATAATTTATTTTGGATTTAAATTTATTTTATTTGAGCTTAATTTGGTTGAGTGTGGTTGTTGGGATGAAAATTTTTGAATGTGTGCCTTGTTTCAAATGCTCAAAATTCTTGTTTCCATACTCTAGTGCGCACTATGTGTTCGACAAAACACCCACTTGAGATTTGTTTGCTTAATTGAGTGATGGGTGATTTAATTGGGTTAGTATAATTACAAATAGTGTGTTTGGTGATCAATTAGTACATTAAGCTTGTTCACATGTGTTGCTATTCTATTTTTCAAGCTCTTACCTTTCATGCACACCACATATTTGTTAAAATATCGATAAAGGAGAAATGTCTTATATGCTTGTAAATGTTAATGTGAACTTTCTTGGGGGCATTATCTAATAATTTTTGGAGCATATCTTTGAGTCTAATTGGTCTTGAATATGCAATAACTAGTGGTCTTTGGTTGAAATTGTTGAGGAATATTGCTCCCATAGTAAGAGAGACATAAATGTTTGCCTTTCCCTATGATGGATTGGGTGATGTCATTCTTAAGGGAATGGGGTCGTTTGTGTTTCTATTGGTGCCATGAGTGTTTTATGATTTAAATGGACGATATGTGAAGTTGTGAGGAAAGAATCCCATGAAGTGTAATGATAATATTTCCTTCCATTCACCCAAGTTGTTCTTTAATTGTTTAGAAAGAGGCAAAAGTTCAAAAATACTTTCAAAATGTCATTGGCAAGAAATGAAATAATTTTGAGAAAAAACAAAAAAATATGGTTTACTTTTTGAAAATGACCAAGGATGTTCTTGAGCACTCTTTTGAGTAAGACCATTAAATTCAATTTTTGGATCTCTCTTGACAAGGATGAGTCATCAACTCAGAGAAACTTAATAAGCTCAAATTGGTTGGGAGATTAACTTTTTGCTCTATGAGAACGATGCCATATGTAGTGAGATTTTTTGAATAATTTTTGTACATATGTGTAGTCTAGAACTTGCCCTGAGTGTGTTCAAAGTGAAATCCTAGACAAGCTTAGTTTGGAGAATGACCCGAGGCCACTTTTAACTGTCACATAGCTAAATTCCCACCTTAACATCGTTTCCTAGTTAACCCCTTTGAGCCTTTTTGCCTATTTTTATTTCTTTTTATAATGATAACCTTGCTAAAACACCTAATCCTTTTTAAAATATTTCTTCTATCACTTAACCTTCTTTGATGCATTGAATGATTCAAAGTAATGAAATGTAGGCAAAAGCCTAAGTTTGGGGGGTTTGTGTAGTTGGTAGAATAATGTAAGGGTGGTTCAAACCCCAAGATGGAGTGGTTAATGTGACGTTCTAAGATAATCCAAGAAAGGTGTATGTAAGGTGTTCAAATCATTTGTTTAAGAGACAAGATACATACTTGATGGTAAGGTTATATAGCCTAGCCCATAGAATGTGAAGAGAAATGAGGCAAATGAGGGGGCTAAGAAGGGCTTAAAGTTAGAAAGTCTCTTGAAAAAAACAAAGAAATGAAGAAAGAAAATGGTGGCTTTGACTTATTTTGTAAATGCTAATCAAAAAGTTAGGAAATATGAGAAATAATTTAAAGGAGAATAAGGTGGATAGTTAGAAAATTTTAGGGTAGAAAGGGTTAAGAAATTGTATTGAAGGAGGTATTGTAGTCACTTGATCCATATATATTCCTTCCCTCACCTTAAACCTTTATCTCTACTCGCAAAACCTTGGTGATTCCAAACTAGGTAAGTCTACATTAGTGACGAAAAACACAAAAGGCAAGCCTATGATTCTACTCATTGTACTTGAATTTCTTTGTGAGAGTGAGTATGAATTCTTTCATTATTTGAGATCCTTTAGAGATTTCAATGTCTTTTGTATGTGTGGATCCAACTCTTTGCTTATGAACGGTATCAATACTTTGGGGTAGAGGGTGAAGTCCTACTCTCGGTTTGGGTAAATGGGTGTAGTAAGTTGCATTGTGAAGATTGAGAAAAAATTTGAAGATTTTGTGTTTCCCCTTAAGATGCTTTGTTGATTTGGAAGATTCTTTTGATACAAACTTGCATCATTGCTTCATAATATGTGCTTATTAGAAAATTTTGGTTTACTTGTTGCCATGACATGTTTGAAAAGTCTTTGTAGAGCTTTGTTAGTTTATTTCCTTAGTATAGCTTTTCTTTGGGTGAGATTGAGTAAAAAAAAACCACATCCTATTGAATTATCCTCGTTTGCTTGTGGACAAGCAATAGTTTCAGTTTAGGGGTGTTGATAAGTCATCAATTTGACAACTTACTAGCACCTTTTAAGCTTAAATTACCATGCTTTTTCATTGATTTATTGTTAATTTCTTAATTAATACTCATTTGCGTAGGTAAGAGTTGAAATGAGAATATGAGCAAGGAAACTTGATTAAAATGAGCTGAGGAAAAAGAAAAGATAAGAAATGTGAGCAAAAAGAACAAAAGTTGAAATGTAGACCCAGGAGTCGACCGCGATTGCAGCCTGAGGGTCGCGATCATAATCAATCAATAAGTCAACTAGAGGGCGATCACGATATGACTACCGCAACCATGGGAGTCGCAAATGAGGTCAAAGATGGCGATCGCGATAGAGCGGAGAAATTTTAAGGCCATTTTTGTAATATTTGACAAATGTGAAATTGTGGCTCAAATAAGGGTTTTTAGCTCATTTTTCATCATCTTACATATTATCCTTCATCTTCATCGTAGTTTCTAGGGTTTTATCACTCGGAGCCTGGAGAAAAAATTGTACTAATCTTGAGATAAGAAGATATTAGAGTGACTTAACTGAAGAATTGGCAAATCTCATTGAGGATTTATTGAAATTTAAAGTGTGGTTTGCATTCCCTTTATTTTTCATGAATCAAATTGATGGAGATTTTAATATATTTTTGTTTATTATCTTATGAGTTGTTATTTCTTTCCCTTGGGGTTATGTTTGATTAGGGTGCAATTATGTGTGGGTTATAATTGTTAATGTTGTTGGATTTCACAAATGTTTGACTATAAAATAGAATTTGTTGGTGAAAGCCTTAATTTCCCTAAACCTCACATCATCCTTGAAAGAGGGATGTAGGTAATATTAGCATTTGTGTATAATAAGATAAATTATAGTTATTTCCTTTTTATTGTCTTAAAAAGGGGATAAATTGTGGAATTGCTATATCTTGCCCAATTAAGGCTTTGTGGTGATTGGTTGACCACACCCACGAGGTATTTGAAAGAATCCGTGGGTGATAGTTTGGTACTTTGTTGAAAAGCTAGTATCGAAATCCCTAACTGAGCCTACCCACGCATGCTTTAAATAAGTTTGAAGTTGATTTTCATATACCCACACACTAGTTGCCTCAAGTAAATCATAGACCCAAGATCCGTGCCCAATTTACTATACTCTAATTATTCTTAGCCTAAAGTTAGTCTTGTAGAAGCCTTAAAATTGGTATACTTTCCAAAAACGCTCAAACCCCCCCAAATATTTATACCCTAGGTTTGAATTTAGCAAGTAACTTTGATTTTGAACTTGCTCGATCACCATTCACAGTTTTCCTCATGGATTCGACCCCGACTCTTGTTGAGTTTATATTGACAATGATCTTTTTGTACTTAAATCGACGTATATGTTGAGCGTTATCATGGAGCCCTGCTCCAAATGATCAAACTCATCCCATATATGATCTCTCAAACTGAAATGCATAAATCTCTCTAGAAAAGGCTCGACAAACTGATCCCAAGTCATCTCAGGAGAATCATGGGGTCTACAACTGACAAGCGACCTCCATCAATCTCTCTCTGCATCTCTCCAGTGATATGATGTAGTATAAGCCACTCCATTCACGCAGAAAGAGTGAAACAAAACTCAGAACACAATGTATGAAAGCACTTCGCACGATAAAGAATAAAATGAGAGAAGTTTTGTAAAGATGTCCTATAGCCTCTCGAAGATAGAACGGATGTCTATGTATCGATCCGCGAGACTCTATTAGACATTTCGCTCTTACACTGTTGAGACCAATGAACCTGGCTGCTCTGATACTAATTTGTCATGATCCAAACACAAGGATCATGATGACACTTTGTCGTAGCAAATTTTGACAAGTAAGCCTCTCACCAAACTGATATACACAGGGAAAAGACAAAAATGCCCTCAAGGTAAGGCTTCCAGAATGAAGTTGAACCACATAGATATAATAAAAGTGAAAAGAATAAAATTACATATGCAGCCATAACTCCCAAAACCTGATGTCAAAGGTGTAAGAACTACTAATACTATCTAGGAGTCAAATATTTCTAAAAAATAACCACAAAGAAATAATATTTGTCTCCGAATTCTAATAAAGACATAACTAATACAGAAAGATAGAGGTGAACTCTGGATGCAAGAATGTCCAACCGTTACCTTAGAAGCTCCAACAATCATCTGAGTCAAGAAAGTTTAGGTGCACTCGGGCTAGAACCTGCATCAAAAGGACAAAGTAGGCATAAGTACGATCCACTTGTATTCACTAGGTATCATAGGACAATCAAGCAAAGTAGTAAACAAAACATACAAAATATACACTAAGGATATGCCACCTGCAATTAGGAAATGTCCCACAACGATAGCCCACACCGCTTTCACTAACAGTTCTAATATATAACATATATAGTAACATCACAACAAGATATAACACAAGTATTCATTATATCACATATAAGTAGAATAGTAGGGAACATGCACATACAAGATCATCAAATACAAGTAAAAGAAGATAAGACAATTACATAGACGGCAAGTCAATATGGAACTATAACATAATATAAAAAAATAAAGTAAGTGCAATATATATGATGATCATGATGATGCACGAGGTCGTCGGACAACCTCCAGGACCATCGCACAATCCCCGTATACATCTACGGAGCTAAAACTTTCTGTTGTATGACCCATGGGATGTTCGTCAACCCATATGAAATCCATATATCTCATATATCCTTTTCAGTATATCCCTCGAAGAGGGTTTTATAAGATGTTATAATATCTCCTCCCCGGCACATCCCTAGGAGAGAATTTTAAAAAGGTGTTGCCAGTGTTACTCAGGTGTTGCCATGGTGGTACAAATGTTTTGTGAATGAGTATGATATCAGAATATAATGCTAACAAACAACCACATGATATATTTCCACAGCCAACTACAATGATACATTTCCACAACCATGTGAACCATTTTTCACTCATTATTTTTGTTTATCCATGAATTTCCACATGTCTCATAAGCCAATAAAGTATGAATATAATCACAAGACACCAATGGTACCACATTAAGCATTTTAACAACACAATATAATTATTCACATGTATTCAACGCTATCAATATCACATAGGACCCCGCACGGTCATACATATCTTATAATATCTCAATTTCGATAATTACATCACATATAGGCCCCCACATGGGCACAACACATAGATAGCCATTTTTCATGATTAGTTCTCACCCTTAACATTCATTTTATACCATCGTTTACTACTCATCCCAGTCTGAAAAAGTTAAGTTATAACCTACCTCAAAAATTGAAACCGGTCAGCTACACTTCGAATCTACGACCTTAATTTTCACAAATGATTCCAAACTCCTCTAAAAATATCAAATATGAAATATACGCATCAAAAAAAAATTGACGATACCCATATTGACTACTTTTGATTTGGGGTTAAAACGGACCTCCAAAATGGGTTTATGAAAAAAAAAGGCAAAATCATAACTTTACTTCAAAAATGTGTTCTCCATATTTTTAAAAATCTTCAGCTGAAAACTCAAGTCAAAAATGAGGTTCAATTGAAGAAAAATTATTTTTAAACTTTACTAGGTAAAATCTTTGAAATCCAGGTTAAAATTAATTATTAGAGTTGTTTTGAAGGTTAAATTGATGAACAACTAGTAATTAAAAGATAAAAATATTATTCAAGTGAAATTGGGGTTTAAAATCAAGCTCTAAGATTTGTGGGGTTTTGAGAAATTAATCAAGAAACTACTAAGAAAAGAGTGAATTCTTACCTTAAATCCGTAATAGAATCAACAAATAGATGTTAATCTAGCTATCCAAGCTCCCACATGCTTCACCTTTAAGCTCCCACGCTATTTTAGGGTTTAACTCTCAAGAAGCAAGATGAAAAATGATCAAAATGGGTCCAAAAAAAGGGGAATAATTTGTAATTTATAGCAGATTTTTCTGCTATAGCAGTTTTTTTAAGTCTAACGGACTTCGACGGGGTGCCCAAAATTCATTCGGATTTTGATATACACAAATGAACTATACAATGACACAAAATTCGACTTTTCGAACGCATTGGAGAAGTCAGATTTTTGAAAAAATATTATTTTCACAAAGTTGACCCCCAAAACTCGAAATTATAATTTTTCAAATCAAAGGTCGAAATGAGATTTAAAGCTGTAAAATCACACCAAACATGTTACCACTCTAAAATTAACGTTTCAAATCTGCTGGCAAAGTCAGATTTTTCATCCGAGGCTATTTCGACCAAATGTGGTCCCCATACCCATATTTTTAATTTTTCAACTTTACGACCACCAGGTCTAAATGAGTTCGGGTGTACTGAAACCCGAAACAAAGGTCTACCTAGCATAAAATTGATATTTCGGAGTTGTTGGCGCAGTCTGTCCATCCATCCATCGCACGAATCAAAAGATATTCACATAAGTCTAAAATAAGGCTCTAGAAGCCATCAAAAACCACAAAATTGCATAAATTGTACCAAAATACATCGAAACCATGTCAATCACCCCACACCCCAAAATACCATAATACAACTAGGGGGTAAAACAGTCAAATCAAACAAAATCACAAATTTTAAATATTTCATCAAATTTTTAGGTCGTTATATGTATGTATATATATATATACATACACATTTATACACATATAATAAAATTTATATCTATAATATATTAAAAATATGAAGACCCTTAGAAAAGTGATTTAAACTTAAAACACCTTGTAATAGACAAATCTGCCTTTTCACCTTTTTAATAAAAAATAATTATCATCAAATTATTATTCAAATTAAATTATTGATTGTTAAAAAAATGCATGTAAAATAAAAAGATTCCAACTCGACTTTTTAAGGAAAGAATTTTAGGAATCAAAATATATATTTTTTTTAAAAAAAACGTATGCATGGAAAGAAAAAATAATATTTTATTCAAGTAAGAAATCGTAATATTTAACACTTCTAGATTAATTAAAATTTTACCCTATTTATAAAAAGAATGTCTACAATTCTATTTAAGTAGTTATTTGATCAAATTTTACTAGAAAAATATATTCAGTTCTTCTACTTCTACATTTTCTTCTTATTTTTGTTTTGATTTTGATTGATGAATAATTAAAATTTTCTTCACCGAATCATGGATTCTTTAGGGTTTTCTAGCCTTCTTAGTTATGTGAATTTCCTTTTAAATGTTTCCTTATATGCAACTATTTTAATTGTAAATAAATCATGAGATTTAACATATCATCATTATGTTTATTAATATACTTTAGTGGTTTTCTATTTCTTTTTATACATGCTTTAATGATTATTGTACATAAAAAATATGATCAAACACTCTTTTAACAGGTAATTTTAATTATTATTATCAATTTTAATAACGTTCTCTAATAGATGATGCATATATATTTGGTTAAAAAGAAAAAGAGCACTTTGAACTCCATTTAGTTTGAGAGTCTTTATATTTTTTTTATTTTCTATTTGAACTATATACAAATTTGTCCTAAATTTCTTTCTATTTTGAATATGAATAAAAAGACTTCTATGATAAAAGTTAGGGGGTTCTCATCGGGTGGTTTATAGTTCGAGTAATGTATTATCGATTTAATTTATTAATTTTTGATTTCTAAACATGTTAATCGATATCCAAATTAATAATCAATGTGGGTCCTTAACGATTTGATTTTTAAGTTAATTGATAAAAAAATGCTTATTTATATACACGATATGAAAATTTTCATATAGTCAAAGACTTTACTATTGATTTATATGAAAATAATTTGATATTACGTTTATGCAGTATAATTTTGCACTATTTTAATGTCTATATTCATATCTTTATTATTGTCATATGTATATTCTCTATCTCTAATATATTAAAAGTCTTAAGGGCCTTAGAAATATTGTTTGAACTT
Organism: Capsicum annuum; assembly: GCF_002878395.1. NCBI lineage: Eukaryota > Viridiplantae > Streptophyta > Magnoliopsida > Solanales > Solanaceae > Capsicum > Capsicum annuum. Next base: position 124,462 of record NW_025850043.1, read on the forward strand.
TTCGTCCTTCATTAAAAGTCTCTACTTTAGACAAAATCATCTTTTCACTATATTTTTAATATTTAAGAATTAAAAATTAACTAAATATTTATAGTAAAATATTTTCTTATTAGAAGTCATCCGAATTAATAACAATTAATAACTTTTTCATTAGTTTAAGAATTCTAAATCAACTAAAATTGATTTTAGAAGATTTGAAAAATATATAAATAAATAGGAAAGCGTTAGAATAAGAAAAATATAAGAATTATTAAATATTTAAAAGTTTTATTTAAGTAATCACAGATGTTTTACAGACTTAACTTTAAAAGAAGAAAATATTTTAAATATAGAAAAATAATAATCGTACTACGATTCAAATCGATGCGTCTCTGTTAGTCTCTAGCAGCAAGAAAAAGAGGTACTCTATGACAAACGCAAAAGTAACGAATTCATTAACCACTTGAAACTTCTGGTGGTATATGTTATGCTTACATTATTATCTTAAAGTGTAAAGGATTCTTGAGAATTGATTTGAAATTTTTGTACTTCATTGAAAATCTTTGCAATAGACAAAATCATCTAATTTTAAATAATCAAAGATTATACGTGCGAATCACGTGCGATTAAACTAGTTATTTTAAAAGTGTGAAGGGTCTTAGAAATGTTGTTTGAACTTTTTACTCTTCATTAAAAGACTTCTCTTTAGACAAAATCATCTTTTCACTATTTTCCTAATATTTAAGAGTTGAAAATTAGTTAAACATTTATAGTAAAACCTTTCCTTATTAGAAATCATAGAATTAATGTCAACTAATACCTTTTTCATTAGCTTAAAAATTCTAAATCAACTAAAGTTGATTTTAAGAATGTTTGAGAAATCTAGAAATAAATATGAAAGCATTAAGATAAGAAAAATATAAGAAGTCCTAAAATTTTTAAGTAAGTTAGTAAAGATTTCCTAAAGATTTAACTTTAAAAATAAAAAAAGATTTTAAATATAAAAAATAAAAAAAATAATCGTACTATAAATATGGTTCAAATCGATGCATCTCTCTTAATCTCTACCAGTAAGAAAAAGAGGTACTGCATGACAAACGCAAAAGTGACGATGCATTAACCATTTGAAATTTCTGGTGGCAAGTTATATTTATACTAACAATAAAATATATGTTATGTTTACATTATTATATTAAAGTGTGAAGGATTTTTGAGAAGTGATTTGAATTTTTTGCACTTCACTAAAAACCTTCATAATAGACAAAACCGTCTCATTTTAAATAATCAAAGGTTACACTGCGAGGCACGCGCGATTAAACTAGCATACTAAAAGGGTGAAGACCATTAGAAGAATGATTCGAACTTTTTACCCTTCACTAAAAGTCTCTACTTTAAATAAAATCATCTTTTTACTATTTTTCTTAATTAATTGTCATTTTATTATTACTAGTTTAGGTGTACGCATCTTGCACGTATACCTCACTTGAATGAGTTCAAACATTACACTAAATAGGATATTTGTTTAAATAATAAAGATGAATATAATAATTTAATTTAATATCTTTTGAGTATGTAAGGATGGAGAATTTATTTATTAAACCTAATCTTTACCAAAAATATTTTTTTAAAGTCGATCGACATTCATCTACCATCTGTAAATTGCAACAAAATAATACAATAATAGAGACATCAAAATAATACAATTAAATCTAATCTTTACACATAAAAAAATTTTCAAAGTCTTCTGACACTCATTTTTCACACCTGTAAACAATAACAAAAATACGATAATAGAGATATCAAAATAATACAACTAAACCTAACCTTTTCATAAAAAAATTCCTCAAAGTCAACCAACATTTATTATTACCTGTAAACTGCAACAAAATAATATGATAAAAGTAATATCAAAACAATACAATTAAACTTAAAATTTTACACACAAAAATTTCTCAAAGCTGATCGAGATTAATCTATGAATTGTAAACTACCACAAAATAACAAACTAATAGAGATATTACGATAATACAATTAAACCTAACCTTTATCTAAAAAAAAATTCAAAGCCAACCCACATTCATCTAGCATCTGTAAATTAAAATAAAACAATAAGATAATAAAGATATCAAAACAATACAATTAAACCCGACCTTTACACAAGAAATTCTTCAAAGTCAGTTGACATTCATCTACGACTTGTAAACTATAAAAGAAATAATAGTGATCACAAAGCTTCGATTTTGATCCAACTAATTCTTGTCTGAGCGAAAATTTTGACCCTAAAGAATGATTTTGAATAAAAGAAAGAAGATATATATATATATACACATATGTTGAATTCTATTATGCTGACAAATGCAATGAAGAAGATGAGGGTTAGAAAATCAAGCATCCACCAATCTAGACATGCAATCGAATCAAGTTAGATGAGCATCAATCATATTCTCCTAATAAACAAACCGGTTGGTTCTCTAGTTTAACGTAAATTTCAATATTTATAGAAGTATTTTCTTAATAGAGTCCTATTTTAGGAGTATTTTTCTAATTGAACAGTAGAAAGGAAAATATTAATTAATTCTCCTGCAATATATTTTAGGAGTCTCATATATTTTAGGAAGTGTAGTAGAAAAGAAAATATTAAATAATTCTCCTACCATATATTTTAAAAGTTTCATATTTTAGTAAGTCTAGTTAATATAATAAAAAATAATTAAATAATAAATTTTGAAAAATAGTGAAAATACAGCTTTATCTACAAAAGAGTCTTTTAATAAAGGGTAAAAAGTTTAAATCACTTTTCTAAGGGTCTTCATACTTTTAATATATTATAGATATAGATTATAAATTATAGATATAGATATAAATTATAGATAGATATAGATATAGATATAGATTATTATTATTATTATTATTATTATTATTATTATTATTATTATTATTTTGAATCCTTTTTAGTTTATGAATCAAATATGTCCTAATAATTTTGTTGGAAAAAATTAAAATTTTTTGTAGGATTCCTTATTTTGATGAAAATCAAAAATTGTTGAGGAGTCCTTAGTTTGATTACGTATAGGAGTACTTTTTTTAGGCAAAATATTATCCTAATATTCCTTTTTTAAAAACTAATTTTTCATGCACGATTCTTCATTCACGATAAATGTGTCCAAAAAAAGTTCTTGATCAAGAGAACTGATTCTTGGCACGAGGGTATGAATTAGTGAAAGTTCTAACGTTTTTGCTAATTCATGCACGGGAAAAACTTGAACAATAGAACCTTGAAATTTTTTATTGTGTGACTAAAATATTTTAGTTTGAATTTGGAACAATTATTTGTGTTATTTTTGTAGTTGCAACTTATATTTACAAGAGATTGGTCACCGTTTCTTTATGCAATATAAGGGGAGCATTAACACACAACAATCAATTTATGTAGTAACTTTTTCATATTTGTTTGGTGTAGCTTACATGTTTTTGGTTCCTTTTATGCTTTACTTCATATTACTTTTTTTTTTTTGTTTATTTAAAATGAATCACTTTTTTTTAGTGTGAATTTATCATTTTAATGTTTGAAGATCTAACATTTTTATGTATATGTTATTATTTTTTGGTATGTTTAAAGATATAATATTTTTTATGTATATGTTATTTTCTTTCAGCTGAAAATTTTTGATCGAAATAAGCATGATGTCATCGAATAAATTAGCCAAATAAAATTAAATATTTATATTCTCTCTCTCTTTGGAATGTTATTAAGCATGAAATTATTCTTTCAATAGTTTTTATTTTTTTATCAGTCATATGTATGTCAATTGATTTGTCACGGAGAAATTGAGGTTAATGCCTTTTAATATGCATCCTAATATTATTGTAAGTGTACCATGTTAATAGTTACATCAATTTAATAGCATATGTTCTTTTATTTAAGATGTATACAATATTAAATTTGAATAATAATTAATTTTGAGTAATTGAAGAGAGTAAAAAGTTTGTCCCAAGCGGCTCTTAGTTGTAGTAAGATAGAGGAGTGATATTGGACAAGATCCAAAGATAGTATTATATTCTTCTAGAGTATTTTGTTATTTGATGCTCTTCTATTTTTCATCTTTTTCTCTCGCTTTTGTTTATCTTTTATATTACGAGTATTCGTTGGATTGTAGAATACTAATAATAGTTTTGCTTTAATTTGATATGACATATTTTCTTTTTAAGGTTGTGTTGAGTGAAACGTGATATTCCTAAAAAGTTTGAGATCAAACGACATTTACTATATGCACTTATCTGGTTCATAAGATAAGTATCTCTTTTTGTCTTGTGTTTTTGCTTTTATTTGGTGTTATTTATTTTAACGTCAATTGCTATTTTTTAAATGATTATAGTCTCTTATATATAATTTTATTTATTAATACGAGACACACGTGCACTTGACTAATACTATATTAAAAGTATGAAGGTTGTTAGAAAAGTTTGACCTTTTGGTCCTTTATCAAAAGATTCTGTTGTAGACATAATTGTCATATGTTATCATTTTAATATTTAAAAATAAAATAATAATTCAAATATTTAATACTTACAAATTAACTAAAAGTGGTATATTAATATTTTTTAAAAGGGAAAAGGATCAAAAATACCCCTCATGAATGTTTTCTCTCCCTGATTTGTAGATCTCTGTTCTCGAAATACAGTAACCTTTAATACTCTTTCTGAGAGTCATAATTGCGGAGTGTGGTCTTTACTTCTGACCAATACTCCCCCTTTGCTTTAGAAAGTAGAAAAAGGCTATTTTGCCTATATAGCTTTCTTATTTGATTGAGCATAGAGACCTCCATACTTTCATTTCTTCTTGTGTAAAAAGGTTTCCCTCAACTTTCATTGGCTAACTTTACTCTTCTTCATATTTTGGAATTAAAAATACCCTTACTCTTATATTTTGGGGCTAAAAATGCCCTTGCCGTTAAGAAACTTAACAAAAGTACCCTTATTTTTTTTATAGATTTCCACCATGGCTTTTTAAAGTCCACATGACCTGAAATCTAGGCGAGGTGGATGCTATATGGCATTGCCACCTCACCATCAAATTTTTTAATTTAGAAATTTTCTAAATCTTGTAGAAAATCTTTTTTGTTCTTTCGATCTTTTTGTATTCAAAGTTTTTATACACCAGTCATTAATTAACTTAAAATCCCTCGATATCTATAACTCTTAATTCACTAAAACTCACCTGCATCCCTCTATCTCGCAATGTATACTGTTTTGAATTTTGCAAATCATATGAATTCTCCAATTTCCTTCTCTTTCTTGCTTAAAATCAAGAAGTGAATCAAGTCAAAACTCAAAGGTATGGTTCATTTTCTTGTTAGCCCTGAATGAGCTTCAACAATGAGATATTCTTTTCAACAGTGGTGTTATCAAATAAGATCTTTATAGATTTCACTATATAAGCAACAAATAAGTTCTTGTAGCTCTTGTCCTCTTCAATTTAATGAACCCATATCTTTTATTGTTTGTGAAAGAATTAATTTTTTTTTTTTTGTGTTGCTGGGGGAGGGGCTGAGGAGGGGGGGCGGTGGATTTGAGATTTGAAGAAATTGGATATTTTCTCGAATTTAAGTGATTTCGCTAAATGAGTTTGAAAGTTGAGACAATAAAAAGGTAAAAAGTGATAAAGACGAGGAGTGCACAAATCAAAATTGTGGATAGAGATTTCAGGTAAGAATAACGAAAGAATATAAATTGGCATTGTTGGCACTGGTATAAAACTAAAATAAGAAATAAGTAAAATAAAATATAAAATGAAAAGGAATATGAAAAAATAATTAAATTAATTTTGTATCCATTTAGAAGATGACATGTGTCTAATTTAACCAAAAGTTTTTCTCACCTTGCCATGGTGGAAATCTGTCAAAAACAAGGACATTTTTGTAAAGTTTCTTAATGATAAGAGTATTTTTAGCCCCAATATATGAAGAAGGGTAAAGTTAGTCAATTAATAAAAGTTGAGAGATATTTTTTACATTTTTCCCTTTTTTAAAATTAGAATTGGGTAAATCACATCGCTGAATGAATCCTAATTTGTCATACTACGTAACTAAGGATTCTAATTTAGTTTGAATTGCAAGTTGTAGAATATATATATACACACACATTGATAAAAAGAAAAATAAATTTGAATAGCGTTATATTTTATTTGTAATTTGTAGAATTTTCTTTTGTAAGCATATAATTATGCTAAATTTACCTCTTTGTTATATCTTATATCATTTGTTTTTTCCTAAGTTGGCATGTTTTGTATTATTTTAATTATATATTTTTTAATAATGTGATTTTAATTTATGTTGCAGTGCATTTATGGCATAATTTATGAACTCTGTCTCGAAGAATATACTTGGTATGTTGCATTGAATAAGCTGTCTTCAGAATATTCTCCTTACTACAGGTAATTTAATTTATTTTAATGATTATAATTGAATTTTCTTTCAACGATTAATTTCATATATCTAATTCAAAAGTCGGTAGAAAGCTCCAAACGAAGACGAGTCATTCAGAAATACACTTAGTGATAAAATTTACTCAAACACACAAATTTACCTTACTTTTTTATCTTTTCATTTTTTATTACCATTCTATTTAAGTAATATTTTGATCAAATTTACTAGAAACCTACGTCCGCCTCTTGAAGGAAAAGGGACTCAGGGAGGCTGAAAGGAAACCGAGCCATGACACATGTAGCAGCAAAGATAGAATATTTAGCTTTTCTCTGATATGAACTAATCTTGCTAATGATATAGTTGCATGTAAAGTTGTTTATGAGATATGGTATAGTTGCATGTAAACAAGGGCGTCTCAATAAAATTAGTGGCCTAAAGCCAAATTTTAATAAGAGGTCTTATAGATATAAATATACGTATACAAATCCTACTGTAATAATTTACAATTGTCTTACTTATTCTTGCATAGCAGTTATTTCGATGTAGTATTTTTAAAAGGCACTTAACCTTTGACTTCACATATTAATATGATTATTAATAAAAGTAAGGATTAATCTTTGCTAAAAAGATGTTAGTCATTTGTTTGCAATGCATTAACTTGGATGTTGTTGTTAAAACTTTATTTATTAATATAAAGTTTGAGTTGTTTAGTTTAAAGTTCTAAAATATTTCTTGTAAAAATGAGATAAATTTTTCTTTTTATTATTATTATTATTATTTAAATTTTTTTTAGATGTATTTCACAATCTTCATTGTTATTTCAAGTGAAGTTTGGAATTATAGAGTTTACTATTAAAAATTTTGAGGCCTCAAAATTTTAGGGGCCTAAAGCAAAGGCTTTACTAGCTTTACCCTTGAGCCACCCCTGCATGTAAAGTTGTTTATGTTAATATCTCAATTGATTAGGAACCTATTTCTTCTTAACTTGACAGAAAATATAAATATCAAGCTTCTGGCTAGAATGAAATAGAAAATTAGGGTCTATGCTAGACATAACAGGCGATCTTCCAAAGATGCTAAGAAATTCTAGTTGAAAAATTTGATGTAACAAGCATGTTGTCGTCAAATGAAGTAGCCATAAAATCAAAGATTAGGAATAGAAGTCTTGAATAAGGGACTTGAGGGTAAGTTATCGATCATGTTCCTCTTTACTTTATTTTCTAAAGAAATTTTGTACTTATATAATGTACATACAATGGTTTTCCCATTACCAGAAAATCTCTATTTTCCGACTGAAAATTTCCGACTGAAAAAAGTAGTCTGAAATTTCTGACTACTTCGGTCGGAAAATATAATTTTTTATTTTTATTTTTTATAAAATATTATTCCGATAGTATTTGTGACTACAACAGTCAGAATGTTTGGCGAAAAATTGTGGAAAATGTATATTCCGACTACTGTAGTCGGAAATAAAAATAATAAAGTATATATATTACTAAATATATAATCAAGTCCTTATATGGAAATTAAATAATTAATGTATAAATTATTAAATATTTATTTCTGACCATCGTAGTAGAAAATAAAAAAATTAAATAAATATATTATTAAATATATAATCAGACCATTATTCAAAAATTAAATAACTACATAAAATATTTATTTTTGACTACTAAAGTCATAAATATTAATAATTAAATAAATATATTATTAAATATATAATTAGACCCTTATACAAAAATTAAATAAATAATTAAATATGTATTTCCGACTACTGTAGTCAGAAATATAAATAATTTAATAAATATATTATTAAATATATAACTAGACCCTTATACAAAAATTAAATAATTATTTAAATAAATAATTAAATATGTAGTTCCGACTACTATTGTTGGAAATATTAAACAAATAAATAAATTAATTACTAATATATACTCAGAATGGTTGGCGAGAAATTGTGGGAATTGTACATTCCGACTATTGTAGTCGAAAAAATAAATTTAAATAAATATATTACTAAATATATAATCATTTCCTTATACGGAGATTAAATAATTAATTATATAAATTATTAAATATTCTTTTTCGACCACCATAGTTGAAAATAAAAATAATTAAATAAATATATTATTTAACATATAATCAAACCCTTATACAAAAATTAAATAATTATTTAAATAAATTAGAAATGTATTTCCGACTACTATAGTCGAAAATGTTAAATAATTAATTTTATTAAATAGGTACCAACTGATGTAGTCAGAAATGTTATAATATAAGTTATGAGTCGTCCTTTCTAAGCTACTTTCCCAATTCTCTCTTGCTCTCAACCCTCCTCTCTCTCTAAGCTACTGTGACTACATCGACAACGACGACGGCATTGGTCGACTGTTAACGGTGACGATGACGACGGCGACGGAATTGGTGAAGTCTTAACGGCGCCGGCGACCACAACATTTTTAAGTTGGAAGCTGCCTAGAGGTGTGATTTGCCTCTAAGACAGATTTGCTTCTACTTATGATTTTTGTTTCTAACACAAATTTGCTTATGTTTTCTTTAGTTATTCTGTAGAGAACAAAGAAGATTTTTGCTTTTGCTCTCAACAGGTAAGAATTTTTGCCTTTTCTCGAAGCCTTGTTGTCATTCTTAGTAGTCTTCTTCTCCATTTTCAATTTTTGTTTAATTTTTGATTAAAAAAATCTGATATGGAATTCTCACACTAAATTTATATTTTTTGATTTCTGGAATTTGCACAATAAACTATTAGTTTACTAGTTTTTGGATCTAATTAAGCAATACCTACTGTTTGACGATTGATAGAAGCAGAAATGCTAATAGGTCTGGGATATCTGCTGGGCAGGAGGAACTACTATTGTTCTTAACCATTTTTTTCTAAAATGTGCACAAATTACTGGCATAGCAATAATATTTTGAGCCTATCTTATTTCCCTGCAAAGTTGCTTTGGATTGTAACTTTGTCGTTTGAAGTGTGACTGCAGAGTTGTTTCTCCACTTATAATTCTATGCTAAATATAAGGTCAAAGAGATTGTGGTTAGATAAAAAGATATAGCTATACTAGTCGAGCCTAACACATCAGATCAGTGTTAAGTTCACTTTCAGTATTTGTAGTCATGTTCTCCATTCCAACAAAGAGTGTATCATGATACACTTTTGATCGTTGAATGCACCTTATGCCATCATTTTGTTGAATTTATTGGCTTGTTTGTTGTTCCATAAGAAAAAAAAAGAATGTTGTAATAAGTTTCTTATGCTTGGTTTGTCTCAAGATCGTCTACTTTGTATGGATTTGTATTTAGCTAAATGTATTGTCTCTTTAATAAATGGAAGTGTGTTTGTATATTATTTTTATCTTTGTTTTTGAAAAAAAGTTCATGAACTGGAGATGGTTACATGTTGAGTTAATGATCGATTCTATTTGCTTGTACGTTCATGTATTTGTATTTGTAAATCCATATAGCATGTCAGGTAGATTTTTTTGATGAAAAGGACATATACATCATTTTTCAAATGAACTTGTCGTGATCCTCATTCATATGATTAAACTCTATACTAAGCAGAAAAATAGAAACAAAAGAAAGAAAAAACCTCTCATTTCTCTATGCAAAGAAAGTGACTTTTGGGTGTATAAATAGGAAACATTAAAGGAACAATGAGTTGGCCAACTAAGTCATTGTCTTGTATAAGGAGCAATTCTTCTATTGAACAAGGAAGAGATAAATTATAAGCTAAGGTTACTAAATTGTGGCAAGTTAGACAATCTTTTGTGTTTTCTCTCTTTGAAATACATAGCTCACTATATGAACACAAATTAAAAAAATGGTACCCAAATATGACAACTACCATTTTCTTTTTAAACATTCTATTATTACAACATGATAACGTAAAAGAAAAAAAACATGCAGCAGTTGTATACTGGAATCTAAAAGAAAAGGAAAACTTGTAGAAGTTAACTACTACTCCAATTAACAATCCCATGTATTTTCTTTTTATTTTCTTCTTTTAAATTCTATACCTCATTTGCTTGTCTCCCTTTTTGCCTATCTTTTATCTTGTTTGTGAAGCTATCACATGGATTGGATTTCTTTCACTGATAAAAAAGTTGTTCTTTTAATTAAAACATTCTATTGTTGTTGGCTGCTTTACTATGTTGTATTGAACCTCTTAGTTTTCTGCTTGTGGTCACTGCATAGTAGTATTACTAAACAACCCTGTTATTATTTTATTTCTCTTGTTTTTGTTTCTCTTCTCTATTATTATTGTTGTCGTTCTTGTGTAGGTGGAAAATGAAGATCGTACATGGATGTATAATAGACTTTATCCTAACCGTGCGGGGTTGAGGGAGGAATATAAAGCTGGGGTAGCTGAATTTATTCCTAAAGCAATGAGACTTAATGATTTTCTTATTGAAGGGACAATTAGGTGTCCTTGTTGGAATTCCAAGTGTTTCAAGTTATTGAGTCCAAATGATGTTACATTACATCTTTATAGAAAGGGTTTTATGTTGAATTATACTATGTGGACAGCTCATGGAGAGAGTAGTGCTACTAATAATTTTGCTTTTCAGAATTATGTTGAAAGTCCAATAAGAGAGAATAATGTTGAAAGTTCACGATATAGTGAGATGGTCAGGGATGCTTTTAGGACACACTCAGGGGATTAAAATGAACCAAATGATGAGGCTAATCACTTTTACGAACAGTTAAAGGAAGTTAGTCATCCATTGTATGAAGGATCAGTGCATTCTAAGTTATCTGTTGTCGTTCGGTTACTGAGTATTAAATCAGATTATTCTATTTCTCAAGAGGGAATGAACTTTATCATTGGACTTATGAATGAACTTAACCTAAATAAACTTGACTTACCCAAAGATTTCTACACAATAAATAAGTTGGTTTCTAAGTTAGGACTTTCATTAGAGAGGATTCACTATTGCGAGAGAGGTTACATGTTATTTTATAAGGAAGATGCAAATTTAGAACATTGCAAATTTTGTAATTAGCCTCGTTATAAGGAAGTCACACATGCCAAAGGGAAGAAAGTTCATGTGAAGTCGATGCATTACTTACCCTTTATACCATGGTTAAAGAGGTTATATGCATCAATGATTTCTGCTCATCATATGAGATGGCACTATGAAAATAAAATACCACCTAATGTTTTATGTCATCCGTCAGATGGAGAAGCATGGAAGTATTTTGATAGTGTGTATCCGGATTTTGCTATTAAACCAAGAAACATTATGTTGGGATTATCTACTGATGGATTCACTTCATTTTCTATCTCAGCTACACCACATTCATGTTGGCTAGTGTTTGTGACTCCTTATAATCTCCCGCCTGAATTGTGTATGACGAGTCAGTATATATTTCTAACTTGCATAATTCTAGGTCCTCGCAATCCAAAAGTTTTAATTAATGTATACCTGCAGCCATTGATTGATGAGTTGAACTTATTGTGGCATGAAGGTATGGAATCATATGATGTATCAATGAAACAAAACTTTAGATTGCGTGCTACTTTGATGTGGACTATAAATGACTTTCCTGATTATGGAATGATGTCTGGGTGGTCGATTGCGGGCAGGTTAGCTTGTCCTTGTTGTATGAAAGACACAAAAGCATTCAGTTTGAAACATGGGGGTAAAAACTCATGGTTTGACTGTCACCGTCGATTCTTGCCAATGCAACATGAGTTCAGGAGAAATACTAGTGATTTTATGAAGAAAAAGACTGATTTTGAGGAACCACCGCCAATTTTGTCGCGAGAACAAATTTGGGATAGAGTGAGGAATCTGCCTAAGGTAATAGAGTCTCCACCATCCAGGATACCTGATTATGGTATTACACATAACTGGACTGAACGGAGCATATTTTGGGAGTTAGATTATTGGAAGGATAATCTTCTGCCTCATAATTTGGATCCCATGCATAGTAAGAAAAACTTATTTGAAAACTTATTTAATACTGTGATGGATGTAAGCAACAAAACAAAAGATAACTTGAAGGCCAGGATGGACTTAAAGAAGTATTGTCGGCGCAGTGAGTTGTACCTGACATACTTAAACAATAAGATTCAGAAGCCCAAGGCTAGTTACACATTCACTTTGGAGGATAGAAGAGTGATTTGTGATTGGATTTACAATTTGAGAATGCTAGATGAATATGCGTCAAATTTGTCTAGGTGTGTTGACATGAAGGAAGGAAAGTTGACTTCTATGAAGATCCATGATTGTCATATTTTCATGGAGTCATTGATGCCTATTGCATTCTGTGCATTGCCCAATAGAATTTGGAAGCCCAAAACAGAGATAAGCTTATTTTTCAAAGATTTATGTTCTAACACATTAAGGGAGGAAAACCTATCTTTGATGGATATCAACATTCGCTTAACCTTAAACAAGTTGTCAAAAAAATTTCCTTCTGTTTTTTTTGATGTTATGGAGCATCTTCCAATTCACCTTGTGCGAGAGGCACGACTTGGAGGGCCTGTTCAGTGTCGATGGATGTATCCCTTTGAGAGGTATTGAATTTTAACATTTACCTTCATGTGTTTTAATTGAACATTATTTCATCTAAAAGATCATACTATGCAGGACTATAGGCAAATGTATGCGGACCATAAAAAATAGATCCTGAATTTAGGGATCAGTATGTGAGGCTTATTTGGCTAAAGAGACCTCTTATTTTCTTTCAGATTATTTTGAACATAATGTACCATGTATGAGAAACAAACCTAATAGGAATGATGATGGAGACAATACAGATTCTTCGGCACCACCACTTTCAATATTCAATCAACCAGGTAATGAAGTTCAAAAGTTGGTCCAGTTCGATATTTGAATAAGGCAGAGCTTAAGTCAGCTATAACACATGTATTATTAAATTGTCCCGAGGTCCTGCCTTTTTATAAGTGAGTATATTTATATTAAGGACAATCATTCAAGGTCTATCTACGCTTTAACTAATGATAGTCATAACTTTGTCGGACAGCTACTTCGTGACTTTATACGGGGATGCTACTGTTTATCCTATGTTTTTAGTGTGGTTTAGAGAATATTTAAGTGTAACTTAAATATTTAACACGATTTACACTTTTGTTCAATCTCATGTATATTTAAATTCTTACTTTTTTTAAACCTTTTATAGGTTCATAATCCACTTAATTATGACCCAAATGGCCAATTTTTATGTGATATAGCTTGGGGACCTGATGCTAAAGTCAGATAGTTTTCTAAGTACTCTGTCAATGGGTACAGATTTCATATAGAAGAGTTCTCTAAGGGAAAAAAAACCAACAATAGTGGGGTTTGGGTGAAAGGTGATGGCGGTGTTGATTATTATTGTGTGCTTCACAAGATTTTAGAACTCAATTATCATGTTGGTTGGCCGAAGAAAAAAATGGTTCTATTTCAGTGTAAGTGGTATGATCCTACGCCTAGGTTAGGTACAAAGGTGCACCCTCAGTACAAAATAGTTGAAATTAAGCGTACAAGGGAGTATGGACTCTATGATCCATTTTTCATTGCACAAAATATGAAACAAGTGTATTGCGCTCCTTATTCTTTGAAAAAGAATAAATCTACATGGCAGGTAGTTATAAAAACAAAGCCTGTGGGTAGAGTTGTAGTGGAGGATGCATTAGATGTAGTGTATCAGAATGACATTTCAAGTGTTGAAGAAAGGGTGGATGATGAATTAGCAGGTGAGTTGCAGCACAAAGGCCTATATGAAGAATTTGATCCTTCTAAACTTAGATTGAATATTCATGATTATGGAGAAGGAACATCCGGTGCAAATGATGAGTAAGATCCAACTAATGAAAATGAAATAAGCGAGGAAGAGTTACTTGATGAAAATAAAATAAGTGATGAGAAAGAATCGATCAATGAATATGAAACAAGTAATGAGGAAAAATTGATGAATGACTATGAAACAAGCGACGAGGATTGAGTTGTTATTAATAGTAGTAATATATTGTAACAAGGTTTTGAACTGTATTTTAGCTACTGCTTTTTGCTATTTTTCTTGACAATATAGTGTCTTTTCTTTGTTAACATTTGTAGTGCCAGTAACTATCAACATGATTTGCTTGTCTTGTTGCATTTTTTTACTACACCGCACTCATTTGTATGCTTGTTCTATCTACATCATATGGATTCAGACTACTTCCTTCTTTCATACAGGCATTTGGTTATTTGTTTTCAAGTTTTCTATGTATTAGCATTTAATATTGGATTATTAACAAGCTTTGACTGTTAAATATCAGAAACTGATAGAAAGACAAGCATGGACTTGTTGATTCAGAATTATCCAACCTTTACTTTAACTGTTTGGAACATTGGATTGAAAAATGAATTGCATGGACTCTAGATGACCAGTTTCTGAGGAAACTAGTTGGATTGTTAGAGTCATCACAAAAAAAAAGATTAGGTCTGTATTTTTATGCAGGCTTGCTCCATCTCCCTTTCATTACCATAATAAAACCAAGTATGAAACCACTAATATCAATTAGCAGACATGGTAAAACATGTAAGTCAAATATATCTTGAAACCCATCTGGTGTGCCTTAATCTTGTTAGAGGCACCATAATAGCCTTCTTCAGGTTGGAAGACAAGCTTAAGAGAGTTACTCCATCTCAATTTTTTAGTTTGATAACATGATGTCCAAGAAAGCTTTCATGCACCTTGACTAAATGCACGAGATATCTAGGACAGATGGGAAGAATCACCTAGTTTGTTTTTTTGTCTCTGCTGGAATTTAAACCTGAAATCTCAGGTTCTCAACCCACTTCTTTACCCACTAGTCCACACCTTTGGGTGCTACTTCATCTCAAATTAGTAGTGATTCTTCTTGCATTTAATTTGACCCTTTTATTTGGAAGGAAGCTACTCCAAGCAACGTAATAGCCTGACCCTGAATTATTTTGTAAGAATTCTAAAAGCCTATCATAATTTGGAAAGGGTAATATGGATTGACTGACTTAGTACTTTATGTATCTCATGGATTTTGAACATAAAGGAAGCAATACAACATATCCCTCTATCAATATCCAAAACTTTGTCCATGACTACAAACAACAATTACGTGTGGCGAAATAGAAAAGCCTAGAATGAGAAGAAATATACAACAACATATGCAAAGTGGGGTCTGGGAAGGGTAGAATATATACAGGGTGTACCATTACCTGAGGTAGAAAGTTTGTTTCAAATAGACCCTCGAATGAGAAGAAATATGTGAAATAAAAATCATGTCAATTTTGAAAACACTCACCTAGTTTCTTGTCAACAATTAGTGGTGCTGTTTATTATAAATGATATGATGCATTTAATTATTACTGTGAGGCTACTACAGATCTTACTTTTTGTAAAGTATTATCAATTATGAAATTATTATTATCAACTTGTTAGTTTAGTACACAAATAAATTTCATACATCTACAATTTAGTTATTACTATTGACTTATCAATGCATATGCGTAACTGTTTACCTAAATTTTAGGTATAAGTTAGTTATAGCAGCCAAACTTTTTTCTTCTTGAGGCCTGCTTTCATGTTTGATGTTTGATTAGAAAAACATGGAGTACTATTATTAGTAAATGAATTTAGCTTTTTTTTTTTCTTAGATGTGGCTTTAATTTAAGGTATCCTAAGTTTTATTATATATTTGTACAGGATTTTTCTAATCTTCATTCTATTTTTTTTATTCATAAGAATGTTATAAAATTGATCTAGTACTTAATTTTAGACCTCTTTATCTGTTATTTTTCTTTCTCATTTCTAAAGTAATTAGCCAAAGTACTTTTATGTCATTTTCTTTTTCTATTTTAAAGAAATGGAAGAAGATAAAATTCCAAAATGATGTTAAGACTAAAGTGCAAGGTCAACCATTGTAACTTATAATTTTCTTCCACTTCTACACTTAATTTCTTCCCTCTATCTTTGACATTTTTTGCACCTAACTCCTATTCAATAAAGTTTATCAGGCAATAATATTGAAAAAGATGGCATAATACATAAACATGCCCTTTAACTTGGACTCAACATGGCTTTTCTATCCTCCAACTTTGGGTGCGCACAGGTAGACACTTAAACATGTATAAAGTTGAACAAGTAGACACATGCGTTTTATATGGCTTCTCACATGAATCATGTCAGATAGAACGCATGTGTCTACTTGATCAACTTTATAATAGTTTAAGTGTCTACTTGTGCACACCCAAAGTTGCGTCCAAGTTAAATGACATGTAATGTACTATGCAAAAAAAGATCTTGTGACTTCTATTTTTACTCTCTTCTATTCATTCCTCTTGTCACTGTATAAATCAAAGAGCAATAGACCAAAAAAAAAATTTGAGGAGACACCATACAGTCACACACTAGAGGAAACTCAATTAAAAGAAGAAATAACCAAATACTGCCTAGTCCTGCATTAGTGTAGGTATTAATGAAAGGTACTTATTCTAATGAGTTCACAACCTTATTTTTCATACTCCAACTCTTTGATGGTTCCTTGATCTCTTGCTGTCTATTGTTTGCTATAGCTAACTCCTGTATGAGTAATTATATATTTATAACTCATTTGCTGAATCTGTTATTTATGTTGTTATATTGTGGTTCTGTTTTTTCCAGGTGCTTAATAAAGAAAATCAATGGCATCAAAAGGTCATGGTAATGGATAGCGTAAAAAAGGTAAGAAAGGAACTAATAATTTTCTCGCAGGTCAATATACAGCACCACCACTATCACCTGTTACCACAACTCTTCCACTAGCTACTACAAATATTCTTCCTCTACCAAGGTCAAATATTTCACTACCAAATACATTTTTCATGCCCCCACCGCCCCACCAGTTCCAGCCCTCTTCTCCCCAAAATAGTCTATATAGTAGCTCTTCATCTGTACCTTCAACATCATCCATACCTAGCCTTTCTAGATTGAGAATTGGAGGTGCTAGCACATCAACATCGCCATCCATTGATAGTGCTACAGCGTCTAATTCCACAACACCTGCTTCCCTGATACCAAAATTTAAAGAGGTAGTAGAATATGATGGCAATGGTAGGCTAATTATCGCCCCTAATGGTGGTAATGGGTAAGTAAACCTTGTGTTTTTTTGTAATTTTTAAAATTTTTGAAAGATAAGATAATTTAATATAATTTTATTGCAGGTTCATCCCCGCGTGTAACGGCGGACATATGATTATAGAAACAATCAAACTATTTTACATGGAGCCGTGGGGTAGTTGGAACGAAATTAAACTAGACGTCAGAGTTCTTATGAGGAACCATTTCATAGTATAATCCAAATCAAGGAATTTAACATTTCATTATGATATCAATGATGAATTTACCTTTGTATCCGTCAACTTATTACATGACTTTATATTAAACTATTTTGCAGACAAAGTGTGCATGAAATTCTTGTCATGAAAATAAAATACAACGCATTTTCAAGTTCAAAGAATCTCTACGGATCAAAGAACACTTATATGAGGCCCGAAAGAAATTGCAAAATCCTATTTGGATGAATGCTACTGTATGGGACCAGTTCTTGAAAAAATGGGATATTCCTGAATTTAGGGCGAGGAGGGAACGGACAAAGGCAAATAGAGCATCTGAAATGGGTGGCTCATTGCACACAGAAGGTTCGATGAGTTTCACTACCCACCGATGAAGACTGGTAATATTATCTTAAATCTCTTATTTGTTCGTTTATTTCAAAGTTCTAAACCATGACATAGTGAAGCTGTGTGGGGCTCTTTCGATTTACTATTGTTGTTATCTTCTTCTTGTTGTTCATCTTGAAGTCTAGTGAAGCCGTGTGTGACCTATTTCGATTCACTAGCATTGTTGTTGACATCTTATTACTCTTGTTGTTGCTTGTTTCATTTGTTGTGAACTTGATCTTGTATCACACTGCCTAATGGTTTTACAAAATAAGAAGAAGAGAATTAGTGTATGTATATGTGAATGCCTTCGTTAAGACACAGTTGATGAGTTGACAGTATTTAACTATCAAGAATTTTCTACATTTACTGATTCACTTTATTTTTTAAAAGATATTTCACTATCACTTAAAGCTATGAATAAAGCACTCCTATCTACTAGTAATAATGCACTCCGGACTACTAAGCTTGGGTTTTTAAGCTTATCTGGACCTTTATATTGTCTAGATCACTGTTGCCTTAACTGCAGCTGCTGCTGTTGCTGTAGTAAATGATCCAAGGATATGCTAACCTTCAAAAGTAGAAATAGTTCGAGTGTCTAAAATTAAGTGATAAGTTCGAGCAAAGGGCTATTAAGGTGAGACCAGGAGAAAACTAGTTGTTGGATGAAGAGTTAATATACCAAGTCCATTTAGGTGAAAGATGCTCAAACTTCTTGGCCTAAACAAAGTTTGCTTTGCATTTACCGATGAATGATGATAAAGGCATACATATAGTCACTTTAATTGTTTTGTTTATGAAATCAGAATCTTAAACGATTAAAATAATTCCACGAATCTACCATGATAGGGCTTAATATATTCATTAGCTAGTTCTGCACAGCTCCTGTAATTTAACATAATTAGATAATAGAATAGAAAAAGAAAGTGTTTTCAGGGATCTCCAACTTCCCAGCTAATCAGACAGCGTTGATCACCTTAGGAAAAAGCTTGCATTTGCATATCCTCTAATGAGACAGCAAAAAATCTTGGTTGTAGAATAAAAATATTACTACATTATGTTGCTACAAGCCGGGATATTACGTCTCTTGCTGTTTATCGAAGAAACAATATCTATTGCTGCTCATTTGTTTTATAGATTTATATTCTTAGTAATGTTGAAAATAAGCTCATGGAACATGTTAAATGTGTCTCGTACCTAATCTCTAATGCCATTTTTATCTAAACAACTAATTTATTCTACATTATGAGTTTTTCTAATACTCTACTTGTAGTAGCAAATTAATTAATGGAATTTATTAAAAATTAACAAATTATAGGACTTGAATCAATAATATTATGAGATTTGATTTTTCTTCTATTATATTTAATCTGGCAGGCAAGCGTTGAATTACTTTTTTTTTTAAAGTGTAGTATAAAACTTTTGTAGATTTTAAAATAAAACGGTGAGATAATGAAGCGGTTCTGGTTCTTGGTTTGATTTGAGCCTTGAGGCAAGAGGATGTGAATCTACTATGACATGGAGACATTCTAGATTATTCAGAAATACTATATAAGAAAAAAAGGGTTCAACAATCATATATACAAAGATGAAAATATTATTCGTTCATGTACATTCACCAACTTCCACCATATGTAAATACTAGTTGTATGTATACGCACACTAAAATCAACATAAAAGTATTTTGTTAGAAAGAGTATCACAATAACATTATGTATCGACGAAAAAATATCTTGGTTAATCTTCGAACTAACCTTAGGTTTTATGTTAGTAGTATATGTTTTAACAATGTTGTAATTTAATACTTACCTTACCATACCAAACTTTTTCAAATAAATCAATACCCCCACCCTGTTAGTAACCTTTGGAAATTAATCTTATTTTATGACTCAGCACCATCAGCACCACTGGTAGGATCATCTAGACTTAGTTCAGCATCATCAACACCATTGTTATAATCATGATTAGCACCATTGTCATATTCATCTAATTTTGCAGGAATATGAAAATGGGGGGAAAGAGTGCCCTTATCTTGAGGTCTACGAAGAGACGCATAGAAAGAAAAATAAGGACGGTACAAGAGGAGATTGGGTCAAACCGCATGCTAGGATTGCATAAGTAAGATAATAACTTTTACATACATTATTTTATTATTACTCAACTTTGCTTATTTACGTACTGACAAATAATTTTTCTTTCAGGAAGAATTTCAAAAAAGCCTAGAAGAGTGGCGTCAAACCCAACCTACTTCAGAGGATGGTACCATAGTCCAACCATCACCTGCAGAGATGAGTAATATGTGGACAGCTGTGTTAGGTGGTCCAATGAAAGGTAGAACCTACGGGACAGGAGTTCTCCAATCCTCGAGTACTCCTTTGTTGTTTTCCAGTTCCTCTTCTACTTTGCAAACTGTTGAAGAAATGAAAGCGATGAAAAAGCAAATTATGAAATTGATTTAGAAATGTGCAGCTAACGATGCTAGGTTTGCTAAATTTGATAAGTTAGAGGAGTTGGTTAAGAAGCACATGTCGCAATTATTTCATGACGAGGAAGATAATGAATCTGATGATAATTAGATTGTAGTTATTCTTCTTGTTTTTGGTTGTGACATTTAGATGTTTAAACTATTTTATTTGATGTTTATTTTGAATGGTTTAAAGTGGTTTATTTATAATTTTTTGTAGTGTTTGATCCTATTGTGAAAAATACATTAGTTATTGTTTATAATCTGAAAATAGTGTAAGCTAATGCAATATAATAATTATTAAATAATTATTTATCAAATAATAATTATTTATTAAATTTTTGACTACGGTAGTTGGAATAATTAAAATTATTTAATAATATTTATTAAATTTTGACTACCCTAGTTGGAATAATTAAAATAATTAAATAATTATTCATTAAATATTTATTAAATTTTGACTACAGTAGTCGAAATAATTAAAATAATTAAATAATTATTTATTAAATTTTTGACTACAGTAGTCGGAATAATTAAAATTATTAAATAATTATTTATTAAATTTTCAACTACAGTAGTTGGAATAAGTAAATTTATTAAATAATTATTTATAAAATTTTTGACTACAGTAGTCGGCATATTTATAATTATTAAATAAATATTTATTAAATATCCGACTATATTTCCGACTACAGTAGTCGGAAATGATTTTCCGACAATCTATATTCCGACTACCACAAGTAGTCGGAAAGTAGTCAGAAATACCTTAAATTTCGACCACATTCCGACTACATTGGCCATCGGAAATTTAATGTTTTCTAGTAGTGTCCCCTATTATAAATAGATTTATTATTAATTAGTGCTATACACACGTGCAACACATGTACATTAAACTAGTATACTATATTAAAAGTGTGAAGATCCTTAGAAATATTATTTGAATTTTTTGTCATTCACTAAAAGACTTTATAATAGACAAAATCATTTTTGTACATTTTTCTCAAATTATTAAAATATCAAATATCGATTATTATAAGAAAATTTTTTGTCTTGCTAAATATATGATAAGTAAAATTCTTCAATAATGAAAAAACTTCTAAATATGTAAAAAATCTAAAATTTAATAATAAGAGTTAGTATTTTCTATGTTTATGTATGGATGATCATATGTTCGTTTGAGTCAACATGGAGCAAATCTTGGAATGTATTTATTATTTACCAATAAAGATTTTAATTGTTAAATTCTTCCTTATGTAAATTACACAAAATTTGTAGATTTTAATTGGTGAATTCTTCCTTATTTAAATTACACAGAATTAGTATTATAGTGAATATCTATGGAGAAAATTTAGGATGAGTGTTAATGGAAAATTAACTAAATTAGCAGCCCATATTAACAAATACTATTAATAGGGGATTGACCGGCCGACGTCGGCGATGGCGTAGTAGCGCCGGAAATAGGTAAGGTCACTATCTCCACTCTCTTTTTTTTCTCTCTCTCTCTCTCTCTCACCAAGCCCTTCTTTTTTCCCAATCCCTTCTCTCCCTCCAGTTTGGTGCCAAATACTGTTATCACCGGTGGATTTAGGGCTTCCGCTGGCTCGGCTCTGGCGATGGTGAGAGTGAAGCACAGGCCAAAAATGGTTTAAAAATTGTTAAAACAGTGGGTAAGACGTCAGCCAACGACCAAATTCTGGCAACATCAAGAAGAAGCCCCAACGACATTTCGGCAATGAACAACCGGCCTCTTTCTGGTGACTGTACTTCTGGAAATCAATTTCAACAGAAAAATTACTGTGACCAGCATACGCGGAACCCCGGTGACATCTGAACTTTACTATTTAGTTTACTCTTCACAGTTTAGGTCCTTGGTAATTTTAATTTCGGTTTCTTGTGATTTTAGTTGTACTCAATTTTGCATATTGGTAGATATTGTGTGTATTTAGTGCATCCCTGCTGTCTGTTTTACTGTTTTCTCCTACGGTTCCTTCATTTGTGTGTTTATGTGTGGGTTGGTTTGGAGTGCGGTGTGGGCCGCTGTTTGGATAACTGAGTGGCGGCTATGGGATTCTGGAGACACTTCTCTATATATCCCTGTAAATTCTAACCTTGAACTCTATTTCTATTTCTCTAGTTTTTTATTCTGATAGCATCTATTATGCTTGAAGTTTGGTTGCATTTCGTGCTTTGCGTGTACCTTTTATTGTTATTGGCTTACTATTGTTTTTAGCCTTCGCTGTAATTTTCTTGAGTGGCTCAAGGTAGAAAAGGGTCATGTCCTGGTGGGCTTGGGGGCTAGGGGTGGGCTCGAAGGTTGGTGTTGGATTAAGTATGAGATGTGGAGTGCGAGGTTTTAAGGAAGGGGATAAGAGAGTTGATAGTTTGAGGGTAGGATCGTGGAACATTAGGACCCTGTAAGGTAAGTCGATAGAACTTGTTAAGATTCTTAGAAGGAGAAAGATTAATATTATGTGTGTCCAGAAGACCAAGTAGGTAGGTTCCAAGGCTAGGGATATAGATGGATACAAGTTGTCATATTCAGGTAGTAGTGAAAGGTGTAGGAATGGCGTAGGTATCTTAGTGGACGAGGATCTTAGGGGGCAGGTAGTAGAGGTTAAAAGGGTTAGTGATAGGGTTATTACGATCAAGTTAGTCTTAGGGGGTTTACTTTGAATATCTGTAGTGCGTATGTGCCTCAAGTGGGCCTGGACGAGAAAGAGAAGAAGAATTTTTTGGAGGTTTTAGACGAGGTAGTTAGAGGCGTGCCTAGTTCGAAGAAGATTTTCATAGGTGGGGATTTCAACAGGCACATCGGGTCTTTGCCGTTATGGTACAATGATGTGCATGGGGGCTTTGGGTTCGGGGTTAGGAATGATGTAGGAGCTGCTCTTTAGGATTTTACGAGAGCCTTTGGGTTGGTGGTAGTGAATTCCAGCTTTCCAAAGAAACAAGAGCATTTGGTTACTTTCTATAGAAGGACAGCCAAGACTCAGATTGACTTTTTGCTGCTTAGGAAGGGGGATTGAGTTTTATGTAAGGATTGTAAGGTAATTCCTAATGAGAATCTTGCAACTTAGCATAAAATCCTGGTGATGGACTTGGTTATAAAGAAGGGAAAGATGAGGTGAGGTGTGAAAGGTCAGCCTAGGGTTAGGTGGGGTAGTCTGACTAGTGTTAATACTTTGAAGATAGGGACGAAGTTGAAGGGGATGGGGGGTGGGAGTGCAAGGGGGACGTGGACAATATATGGGATAGAGCTGCTGGTTGCATTAGGGAGTCGGCTAGAGATGTGTTTGGTATTTTGAGGGGCTGGTCTGGCCGGTATCGAGGGGATTAGTGGTGGAATGAAGATGTTAAGAAGAAGGTGGAGATGAAGAAGGCCACTTACACTAAGTTGGTTGAGAGTAAGGATGATGAAGAAAAGCGGGTGAGCAGGGAGGAGTACAAGTTAGCTAAAATAGAGGCTAAGTTAGCAGTCATGGCTGCTAAGATAGTAGCTTTTAAGAGTTTGTATAAAGGGTTAGAGGAGAAAGGCGGGGAGAAGAGGTTGTTTGGGCTTGCCAAGGTTAGGGAGAGGAAGGGTTGTGACCTGCACTAGGTGAAGTGCATTAAGGGGGAGGATGGCAGAGTTTTGGTGGAATACAACCTTATTAAGAAAAGATGGCAGTCGTATTTTCATAAGCTCTTGAATGATGAGGGGGACAGGGGTGTTGTGTTAGGGGAGCTGGAGTATTCCGGGGAGTGTTGCGACTTTGGTTATTGTCGGCATTTTAAGGTAGAAGAGGTCAGTGAGGCTATTCGCATGATGCATAGGGGCAGGACGATGGGGCCCAACGAGATTCTGGTGGATTTTTGGAAGTTCTCTAGCGAGTCAGGGTTGAGGTGGCTAACAACTTGTTTAATAATATTTTTAAGCCAGCAAAGATGTCTGAGGCATGGAGATGGATTACAATGATTTCTTTATTTAAAAACAAGGGTGACATTCATAGTTGCAACAACTACCGGGATATTAAGTTGTTGTGTCACACGATAAAGATTTGGACGAAGGTAGTGGAGCGAAGGTTAAGAAAGATTGTATCTATTTTGGAGAATCAATTTGGTTTTATGCCTGGTCGCTCCAAGACTAAGGTGATTCACCTTGTGCAGAGACTGGTAGAGCAGTATAGAGAGAGGAAGAGGGACCTTCACATGTGTTTATCGACTTGGAAAAGGCATATGACAAGGTCCCTATGGAGGTACTTTGGAGATGCTTGGAGGTGAGGGGGTCCCGATGGCGTACTGCAGAGCGATTAAAGACATGTACGAGGGTGCGAAGACTCGGGTTAGGACAGTGGGAGAAGATTCTAAGCATTTTTTGATCTTGACAGGGTTGCATCAGGGATCAAATCTTTGTCCGTTTTTATTCACTTTGGTGATGGATGTGTTGACGCGGAATATACAGGGCGAAGTGCCTTGGTGTATGCTTTTTACTAATGATATAGTTTTGATTGATGAGTCATGACAAGGGGTTAATGATAAGATGGAAGTTTGGAGACAAACCTTAGAGTCTAAAGGTTTTAAGTTGAGTAGGAACAAGATGGAGTACTTGGAGTGCAAGTTTAGTGACTCGAGGCAAGAGGAGGAGGTGGAAGTGAAGTTGGATTCTCAGGCAGTTTGCAAGAGGGATATTTTTAAGTATCTCGGGTCTACAATTCAGGGAATTGGAGAGATAGATAATGATGTCTCTCACAGTATTGGGGCAGGTTGGATGAAATGGAGGTTTGCTTCAGGAATTTTATGCGATAAGAAGGTGCCCCTAAGCTGAAAGGAAAATTCTATAGAGTTGCAGTCTGGCCTGCTATGTTGTATGGAGCGGAGTGTTCGCTGGTTAAGAATTCTCATATCCAAAAGTTGAAGGTGGCAGAAATGAGGATATTGCGCTGGATATGTGGATTCACGAGGACTGACAGGGTTAGGAATGAAATTATTTGAGAGAAGGTGGAAGTGGTGTCAGTGGAGGATAAAATGTGGGAAGTAAGTTTGAGATGGTTTGGTCATGTAATGAGAAGGGGCACGGATGACCCAGTTCGTAGGTGTGAGAGGTTGGCATTGGATGGTTTCAAGCGGGGTAGGGGTAGACCGAAGAAATAATGGAGAGAAGTGATTAGATGTGACATGGAGCTATTGCAGTTGACTAAGGACATGACCTTGTATAGGAAGGTATGGAGGAAAAGCATTGGGATATAGGGCTAACGGTGTGGATGAGTCGTAGTCAATAATTAGGTGGATTTTGGTGTCCTTGGTTTGGCATTGTAATTTTTTTTTGTGGATGTCGTACCTGTGTTATTTTATCCTGTTCTATGCCTTTCATGCTTCTGTATACTGCCTCTTATCTTGAGCCGGGGGTCTATCGAAAATAACCTATCTACCTTTTTTAAGGTAGTGGTATGGATTGCGTACACTCTACCTCCCCAGACCCCACTATGTAGGAATACACTGGGTTTTTTGTTGTTGTTATTGTATTAATAGGGGGAAAAAATTTCACACCTAGTGTATACATCAAACTAATATATGCATGCTATGTGTTTGAATATAGAGTTCATTTTACTTAACTATACTCAATGACGCAGTGTAAACATTGGATAAATCACTTAACTATGATAAATTATATTAATTTTGTGTAAATAGTGAATAAGTTTTTACTCTGTTAATAGCCCTACTTTGTTTAAAAAAACACGAAATAGCCATTCAGCTATTAAAGTAAACTTCTTTTAGGCACAATTCTCTTTTTTTCTTTTTTTCTTTTTTTCTTCCGTGTCTTCTTCTCTCTTTCATTATTCTCCTTTCCATCTTCTTTTCCATGTACAAAGAAACTTGGGGTAGATTTATGAGGGAATGGGTTAAATTTTTATTATTCAATATCAATAGTATATTAACCTAAAAAAAAATTTGTGACTGCATCATTTGTTGGAAAGCATACTCTCATTAAGAGTGGTAATTCTGCATCTGGGCTTCATTTGGTCAACTATCCTGCTATGCTGTCTGTTATCTTCATGGACTTCTATTTACAATCTTGTCCTTCCCTTTGTAAGGCATCTACCAACATTATACATGTGAAATGGTAAAACTATGTCCTTCCTGGGGTAGTGGGGCAATTTCTAGCCCTTGACTTGATATGCTTTGTTGGTGTAATACACTATAATTATAATAAGTTATTATAGTTTGAAAATAAAATAAATAAACAATCAAGAAAATAAGATAATTTTCTTTTTGGCTGAAGCGCAAAGATCTTGTTCTCTTTAAGGAGATTCAAACCCACCGTAGCATAATCTACATCGATCCAGCAGTACATCTCTTGACTTGTCCCCTCCAGAATATAATAATCTATCAAAGATATACAACTCAAACAACTTTGAATTAATTGAAGAATCCAAATCTTCACCACAAAAACACCTTACTTCAACATTTTAACTCTCTCTTTGTATAGTGAATATAGTTAAAAACTTAGAATAATTTTTTTGTCTCAACTCTCTCTTTTATTACTACACATAATAATATTTTTTAACTTATCTTTTTTTTCTTATCAAACACAAAGAAAGAAGCACCACTATTTATAAGCGTAGAATTCCTCCATGTAATGAATATGATGAATAAGGGTAGTAATGTGGAAAGATGAATAGTATTGATGTTAAATAAGTTACATGAAACTAATGACTATGGACTTACAAGAACTAATGACCATGAAAGTTACAAGAACTAATGGTCATAGAATTACAAGAACCAATGGTCGTCTTTTAATTTATACCCATTACTATATGCAATTAATACACTAATTTAATAATAAAATGCATATACACCCATATTTTTTACTCATTTTAATATTAAATTATGACAGTATTTCACCAAAATAGTTGAAGGTAGACTATTATGCATAATGAAGGTGTGTTCTGCATTGAACCTTCATTTAGTAAAACAAAAAACTTTACTCCAGAGTCAGTAGTGGTCTCAGACTTAAACTATGACTGCTTAAGGGAAATAAAATATCACTGCTTACACATAATAGTCAAGGTGTTTACATAAGCTTTAATAGTCATTACATTATGGTCATGTTCTACCTCAATTTTTCATGAGCGTTGTTGAGAATAAGCCCCATTCTCATAGGAAGTAACCTATTTCCACACTCACATAGGTGAAATCTGTCAAGGGTAGTCGTATAATTTCAACACCCCACCCATACGAGATACATGATTTCATTAAGAATTCTAAGACTCAACCTCTACAAATCATTACAGAAAAATTCACTCACACCATAAGAAAAGATAAAAATATAGTGCATTCACAACAAGTCATCATATGATTCGTTTTTTTCATTGGATCTGGTTATAGGATATCTAGTTCTCAGGTTGAGTTTCCTCATATATGACTCAGATTTTTAAGCTTCAATTCCTTCCCCCTTGATGTGTTTTAGACCATGTTCTTGCTAAGGCCTTATTCTATAAATCTGCAACATTATCATAAAGTTAACACAATTAGTATTGGTCTATTGTTGATCAATATGATCTCACAGTATTGTATTTTTCTTTTTATGGTCTGAAGATACCATTATAATAATGGTTTAAACACTACTAATAAATTTTGATGCTATCACAATAACTCAAAATTAAATAAATTATTTTTTCAGAATAAAGTAATTGATATAATAAGTCTCTAAATCAATTCACTTTTTTACTAGCTGAAGTTAAAATATCAAACGCAACATCCATAGTAGAGTTAGTCATAATAAATTTTTATTTCCAATAATTAGCACTATAATTTCTCATTTGCATCACAAAGTACTTTTAAGTATAGCAGAATATGTTTCTTTTTGTAAAACAAGCCCTAACTTTCCTACCAAGTAAATATACATGATTTTTTTGTATCTGCTAAGTACTTTTAGTACATACACATTATCAAGTTAAGTGAAATTAGCCACATATATAATTTTTTTAAATTAGATTAGCAAACTCTTTTTTTCATTTGTCACATCACTTTTGCATATTTGAATCAAAAGGAGTTGCATGGCTTATACAATCAATAAAATGTATTTCACAATTTTTTTTTCACCATAATGTGACATGTCAAGAAAAAGTTCATCACATGAGTTAGGTATTTCTCATTCCTAGAATGAAATTTATCTCACACAAATATTTAGTGCTAAATGGCTGCTCAACATTTTAATCTTTTCTTCGATAGCATGTTAGATCCAAATTTAAAGAATTCACATCATATGCAAATAGTTACATGTGATTTATTCCATGACTAATTATGAATTTGTAACACTTATTTTTTAAGATAAAAGACATTAAAATCACTCCTAAACTTGTCGCCAAAACTTACTTTAGACCCTAAACTAATATGACAATTATTTACCCCCCTAACAACTTTGAACTGAATTTATTTCAGCTATTAGAAGCCGAAGTAAAGTCGCGTGTTGATGAGCGTGTCGAAGTTCTATCTTTGCCTTCTATATTTTTTTAAACGAAAATATTCTTTTAAATCTAAGTAACGGTTATAAATCCAAAATCACCCAACCCAATTTCATCCTCAAAAATTCCAATTTACTTTTCTTCCTCAATTTCTCAAAATTTGCTTCCTTTACAAAATTTAAGCATAATTTTGAGATTGATTTCTCTTCCGTTTCAAATTTAAGCACTCTTGAAGAACCGTAATCTATTTTTCTAGCATACAATGAGATCGGTTAATTTGAGTAAACTTTGTATGAAAGAAAATGATTATGCTTTGTACAAAGAAGTTCGTTGTAATCATCGATTTTTGTTGCATATGAAGACATCTTGGACTTCAAGAAATTCTGGCAGAAGATATTGGGCATGTCCTTATTATGGGGTAGATATCAATTTTTTTGCTTTTACTATTCCGATAGACTTGATTAAAGACTAATTCATTCTTTATTTTTCACCATTGAAGGGTCCAAGATCTTGGAACTTTAAGTGTTGGAGGGATAGGGAAGATATTGATCCGAGGTTCAAATATGTAATTCCTAAACTAATAGAGAAATTAGGTGAGCTTGAGAATTTAGCTGAGTTTTCTCAATATATTGACAATCATGCATTAATTAATGAAGTTGAAAAATTTGAGTTGAACAAATTTGTTGAGGAAGTTTCTCATGAAGTAGACAAACCCAAAGAATCAAAAAATGATAATTGCATTGATATGAAATTGGAGAAGTTAGATGAAAAGATTGAGAAGATCAAAGAAAGAGAGAAGAAGTGGAGAAGAATTGCTAAATTTGTTGTGTTTTGTTTTTCTATACTGCTAATATCTATAAGCTATTGGCTTGGGATGATACATATAAAGAAAGGTTCAATGAGGTTACCTTATGAAATAGGTTGTTGTTAGAATATATCTAGCTTATTTTGTGAATGGTGCAGCTTCTTTAAGCTTATTTTGTAATCTACTTTGGCTGGTGACTGTCTCTTGAGCACTCGGTTGTTATATTTTGTATTGAATGGTGCAACTTCTTTTAAGCATCTTTTGTAATGTACTTTAGTTGTTGGTTCTCTTGATATATATGAAGAAAGGTATTTGAATTGATTGCATTTTAAGAATTTGTTTCTTTTGTAATGGTGCAACTTCTTTTGTGATGAAGTTACAACTGCTTATAGTCACAACTAGTTAAGCAAGACTGTACAAACTATTATTAACCGCAACTTCTTATAGTCAAATGAGAATTATGCAGACACAAGAGCATAAATGCTTTAAACAGACACATTTTCAACAAAATGCAATCATAGCTGCTCATATTTCTACAAAAATATGTGGCCAAAAGTGTAGTCATATTTGCATCATATAATTAGGCATCGAATTAGTGCAGTCACAGCTGTATAATTGAAGTCACTAATCAAAATTGAAAGTGCAGTCACAATTGCATAATTGAAGTCACTAATCAAAATAGAAATTTCCTAAGTGGAAGTCACTATTGTTTCAGTACACAACATCAATACATAAAAACAAAAATCAAACTGCTTCTACTGAAAGGTTGATGAACTTGTTTGGCTTAGATGATTCACTTCAGCAACATTTGACCTTGTCCTTATCCTTTTCTGTGCTCTCATGACTTCAAGATCTTGTTGGGTTACAACTTTCTTTCCTTTCCATTTCACACCGGATTTAGGTTTGTGATGTCCAAGATATCTAGTTACTATGGAGGAGTTCATACGTACTCCAGGCTAAAAAATAAAGTTGAACAAATTTATTTCAAGACTTTTAAAAAGATAGACTTTAAACTAGAGAAATTTCATCAAATTTAACTTACATTGAGAATTTGATAACCACTTTTTGTCTGAAGCACCCCGATTCCAGCCATCCTAGGTCTTTTTAAAGGTGTCCCTCTACCTCTTCCAACACCAGTGACACCATCAATTTCTCTTCCTTTATTAGAACCAGCTCCTCTTCCTTTACCTCTACCAACACCAATAACAGTAGAAACTGTAGATCCTCTTCATTTACCTCTACCAGTAACAGTAGAAGCTGCAATTTCTATACCTCTACCATTACCATCAATAGTAGAAGGTGCAACTCCTTTTTCTTTACCATTACTACTTACAGTAAAATCAGCAGCAGGTCATCTTTCTCTACAAACACCATCCATAGTAGCAGTAGCAGCAGATCTCATTTCTCTACCAGCAGCAGCCACTTCCCTTCCTCTACAAATAGCAACAACATCAGCCCCCTTCCTCTACTAGCATTAGCTCCCCTTCCTCTACTAGCAGCAGCATCAGCCTACAAAATATAAAAAAATGTAAGAAAATAATAGAGAAATGAACTAGTGGTAAATGAAAAGTCAATTATTACCTTTGTAGACCCTTTTGATCTTCCTCTTTCTCTTTTTGTGCCTGGTGCTGCAGAGGAATGTACACTAGATTTTGTTGAACTTTTAGCCAAAGGACAACCCTTCTTATTATGACCCTCGGCATGACATATATTGCAGATCATCTCAACACCATATTTAGACAACTTTCCAGTCTTGTTTTTACTTTGCTCCTTTCTTTTAGATTTGGTAGGTCTGCCTGGTAGTTTTTTTTATTATTGGAGGTAAAACAGAAGGGTTGGTTGATTTTGACCACATTTGCATATTAGTAACAGGTTAGATATAGTAACTATAGGTCTTGAGGTAGGTTTCCTTCGTATACCAATGTGCGACATAATGAATTAGCTCTAATATCCTATAATTTAATGCAACTATGGCATGGAAACAAAGTATACCTTTCAACATACAAGACCGACAAGTACAAGTTCTATCTCTCAAATTCACTATGTCCTGCACGCATTTTTTGCTTTGTATTTGGCAGCAATTCTATAATTGCATTGTCAAGACCCTTTAAGAAATAATAAATGTTAGAGATTATAGTTAAAAATAGAAAATATAGTTAAAAGAAAAAAATAAAGAAAATGAACAACAAATACATTACCTTCTGCATATCAATGATAGTATTCACTTCAGACCCATCTCCTAGCTCAAGATCATTCATCACAAGTCTTACAAACCATCTCCAAATGAATCTGTTTTCAACCTCAACCACTGCCCAGGCTAGTGGTAGCATCTGATTATTTCCATCTTTACAAACAGCCATAAGTAGTTGACCTTTACAAATACCTTTCAAAAAGAAACCATCAAATCCAATACTTCTCCTCGCACTAGCTTTGAATGCTTTCTTTTAAGCATCAAAGCATATATAAAATGATACAAACTATTTTTTCCATCTTCAAAGGTTTCTTCACTAAGCCCCACCACACAAGTGCTACCTGGATTGGTCTTTAAAAACTCATCTCTATAATCCAGAATCATTTTAAAATCCTCTACATAGTCACCCATGATCTGCTACAACACAATATTTCTAGCCTTTCTTGCCACTGTCCTCCCAATATACACCTCCAATTCTTTTTTCACCAAGTTTTGAAACTGAAGAACTCTAATACCAGGCTCAGATATAATCCTGTCCCTATATCTCTCTGCCAAGTACTTTGAATTCACAAGTTTGTTTTTGGTTGTGGCATTACATATGTGGACTGGATTATACTTTTTCACCTGAAAATCTCCAGTTGTAGAATCATGGCTTCTAAACAACAACCATGGACAACTATCAATACATTTTACTCTCACCCTTTTTGGTTCATTAACATATTTGTCTAATTCTACATTTTCTTGCACAACATACATAGTAATAGCTTTTATAAATTGCTGAACATTTTCAAAACAAAGACCAAGCTCCCAAACTATTTTTTACAAGTAGGATCAAAGACAATTCTCTTATGTTTTCTTCTTGTTCTTCTTGCTTTTCCTTCTCTTCTTCTAGATTGTTCTACTTTATCATATCCATCATTGCCATCATCACTATCTATTTCAAAGCTAACATCTATATCAAAATCAAAATATGGCTCATCTCCAGCTATTTCTCCCTCTAAAGTAGTTTTTTTGTTGGATAAGAACTCATCATATCCCAAGTCAACTCCTTTTTTTTACCTAAACTAACCCCTTTGTTCTAGGCTCTTTTTTTTCTTCAAATCTCTTCTTTTTGGTAGCTCTCTTTTCTTCCCTCAAAACTCTAACCTCATCATGAACATCACTACTATATTTATCTCCACCTTCATAAAAAAGTCTTCAGAGTCTGAATTTGCAGTGTCATCAGATTCACTTTCCAAATCAGATGGAATTATTAGGACATTTGATGGAGTAACGAAGCTAGTCTTACCCAAGTTTTTCTCACCATGAGGAGCATCACCACAATCACTACCCAAGGTATTCTTACCAGTAGCAGTAACCCCACCACCATCACTATTTAAGTTCTGCTTAGTAGTAGCAGCAACACCACTGCCACCACTATTTTCAACAATACTAGCAGAGGGTGCACTACTCAAGTTCTGCACAATAGTTATAGCAACACCACTACCCAAATTTTCCTCTGCACCACCTAACTCCTCACCAATAGAACCAGCAGTACCAAATACATTACACTCCCCAACACTAGTAGTAGCAGCACCACAATTTCAATTTTCACTCATAAAAGGCTCTTGGGGTGTTGCAGCCTCTACAAAGATATCTTTAAACCCTAATCTTTCACTAATGCCACATTCTTGACTAGACTCTTTGTCAAAAGAAGTAGAAGATTCCCTACCCACATGGGAAATATATTCAATGGCAGGGGGATCAGGGACCATATGGGGTTCATCTACTAAATGTGACACATATAGCTGAACAATATCTCTATTTTTAAGTTGAGGTACAATACCCAAAATATCCCTTTCACAAGTAACTTTTATTAGGTAATTATGTTTAAGAGGTCTCATATAGACAATGCACGAGGAAACATTATAACCAATTTCTTTAACATACCCAACAAACTCATTGTATGAAAATCTATAAATATCAACACCAAAATAGTCTGTAACAATACCTCTATGGTACTTTATACGAGGATTTTGTTGTAACTTTTCTCCATGATGAAACCTCAATGTAATGTATGCAAAATCCATAGTTAATCTGAATTCTTTTAAAAAAATACAATCTTTACAACAAAATCAATTTTTACGGGATAGAAAAACCCTAAATCCAAATGCAATAACTTAAACAAACCTGTTTGAACCATAATCAAGTTTTAGATCATCTAATTTTGGGTGAAATAGAGTTGGAAATTAACCTAAATTTGTAATTTTTGGCTGTTGAAGTAAGAGAAATGACATTGAATAAGGGAATAGAGGTATTTGTTAGGGTTGGGTCGGGTTTTAATGGTCGAATAAGGTTTATTAGGATTGGGTTAGGTTTTAGTAAGGGTTGGGTCGAGTTTAATAAATGAGTTCATTAATGATGTGGACGAATCAAAAATGCGCGTGTCCAACACTACCTAGCCGTGACTTCGGATAAGCTTTACAGGGGTGAAATAAATTCAGTTCAAAGTTGTTAAGGGGGGTAAATAATTGTCATATTAGTTTAGGTTCTAAAGTAAGTTTTGGCAACAAGTTTAGGGGCAATTTGATGTCTTTTCTCTTTTTTTAAACACATTCTCATAAGTGCAAACATCACATTTTTCATGATGATTTTTTTGCTCATTTCATTGGATCCCACTATTTTAAGAATTTAAATAACACTTTATGTTCATGTAAATTAGTATCACTTTATTTATTAAAAAATATTAGGTAGAAGGATTTTTACCTTTGTTTTGCAAGAAGTAAAAAAGTTCTTGTACCTTTTCTTCTCTTAAGTTGAGCAAGTACAAAAATATCTTACTCTTCATCTCTTCCCTTCCATCTCTTGAAAAGACTAGTGACATTGAGATGTTGAGATTTCCTATCTTGGTATCCACAATTTTTCAAACTGTAACAAAACATGAATCTCCTTAAAATTATTGGTGTAATATACCACAATTACAATAAATTATTACAGTTGAAAAAATAAAAAAATAAAGAAAATAAGGTAATATTCTTTTTGGATGAGACGCAGATATCTTGTTATTTTTAAGGAGACTCAAGTCCACTAAAGCATAATCTACACCAATCCAGTCGTATATATCTTGACTTGTCCCATCCAAGATAAAATATCCTATCAAAGATGTACAACTCAAGGACCTCCGGATTAGTTGAAGAGTCCAAACCTTCACCACAAAACACCTTCCTTCAATATATTAAAACTCTCTTTGTATAGTGAATATAGTTAAAGACTTCGAATATTTTCTTTGTCTCAGCTCTCTCTTTCACTACTACACATGATAATATTTTTCACACTTATCTTTTTCTTATCAAACACAAAGAAAGAAACACCACTATTTATAGGTGTAGAATTCTTTCATATGATGAATAAGATGAATGAGGATAGTAATGTGGATAGATAAATAGTCTTGATGTTACATAAGTTACATGAAACTAATGGGTATGGATTTACAAGAATTAATGACCATGAGAGTTACAAGAACTAATGGCTATACGAGTTACAAGATCCAATCTTTTACCATAATGTATACCCACTAATATATGCACTTAATATACTAATTTAATAATAAAGTGCATACACACCAATACGCTTGTGTACTCACTATATATTTGATGTATTATTATGTGTAATATACACACACTTATACATGAATTATATGTCTATTATACATAATATGTATTCAATTTTACTTTAATTATACACTACAAGCTTAATAACTATACACTATAAATTCAATGTATGATTAGTGTATTCTTTATATTAGTGTTGAGGAGAAACTAGATTTCCCATGTGAAGAGTAAAGGAGCACATGTGTTTTCAAGAAATAGGGTTTTCTTAAAACTGTTGTTACGTGGATAAACATTAATTAATATGGCAATATTTTTAGAGTTTTTTTTTATAAATTGGCTATAAAAATTTATAAAAACTATGGGCTTGGCTATGTGCATTTTTATCCCATTACTAATTTGAGATCAAGTTAGTTTTTTTTGTAAAGCAAGGGTGGTAGATCTAGCCATCCTGAATATGGTAGATGATCAGATGAAAAAAAAAACCAACAACAACAACATACTCAGTGTATTCCCACAAGAGTGGGGTCTGGGGAGGGTAAGATGTACGCAGTCCATACCGTTACCTCCGAGGAAGTAGAGAGGCTATTTCTGATAGACTGGGGCTCAAAGTAGAGAATAGTAAACAAAGGGATGGAAAACATAATAGAAATTCAAGAATAAGAAATAATAAAATAAACATCAGAGAAATATGAAATATGAGACATAAGGGCTACACGGAATAAGAAAATAGGTACTAAGACATAAGACCTAATGTACCCACCTAGTAATAACCTACACTTCCATAATAAGGACCCTATGAACACGGACCTAGGCTTACTAACCTGGCTACACAAGACTCTCCAGACTGCAACCTATAACCCACACACCCACATTAGCCTTCTACCTTTATGGATGACCTCCACACCTTCCTATCTAGGGCCATGTCCTCAGTCAATTGGAGCTGCTCCATGTTATGTCTAATCATCTCCCTCTAGTATTTTTTTGGCCTACTTCTACCCTTTCTAAAGCCATTCAAATCAAGCCTCTCACACCTCCAAACTGGGTCATCCACACTCCTCCTCATCACATGCCCAAACCATCATAGTTTTCCTTCCCGCAACTTATCTTCTATTGAAGCTACTCCTATCTTCTCCTAAATAGTTTTATTTCTTACTCTGTCACCTCTAGTAAGCCCATACATCTAATGCAATATTCAATGGTATATAATTAGATGATGAGCAAAAATTATGTGAGAGATGGAGTGTAAATGGTTGGGACATGTGAGAAGGGTAAGAAAGCTAAGATGTGAGAAATGAAACAATATGCCAATGCCTACAATAAAGAAGATGAGATGATATTCGTTGAGTATGTAATGAATGGGGTGAATAATGGTTTGCCATAGGTTCTGTGGTTTGGGGGCACAAGTATTAATAATATAATAGGTATCTTATCCTCCGACGAATAATTCAGAGGCTAAATTAATATCATATATATTATAGCTTATGGCATTGATATTCTGGCATTTGACAAAATAATTTGCATCTCTTACGAGGGATAATTGTCTGTTTTCTAACAATTATTGAGGTGTTTGATGCTCTTTTTACTTGTTTTCAGGCATCCAACTCAGAAGAAAGAATAAATTAGAAAGGTGGATATTAATAGACCGTGATGGTCTAAGATACGGATCATCGAACCTATGACGGTCCATCAGCCTGACTGTTGCTCCTTAAGTACATTATGAAAAAGTCACAATATTGGGCGACAGACTAAGATACTGGCTATCGGACCTATGATGGATCATCAGCCTAGTTGTCGCTCCTTAAGAAAAATGAATAACAACTTTAAATCTAGGATGAGAAGCATGATGGAAAATTAAAGCCCTGACGGACAACTGCGCTATCATCATCATTACCTTTAAGTTAATATTAAACTAGATATTAGTCGACGACAGCCGATGGACCATCGCATGATTGATGGTGCATCAAGCAAACCGTTAGGGGTGACGTGGCAGCTGAGATTTAAATTTTAAACCCCAACTTTTTTAGAGCCTAAAAATACCCAACTTAGCATTAGATTAGGCACCTTTTGACTATTTACTAAAATTATAACGTAAAATTATCTGAGAAACAAGTTGAGAGCATAGGGATTTCACTATTACTCCTTGTAGTTTGTGATTAAAGAAACATCTTTGAATTTGTAAATTTATTTTGAATTATTTATGAACTATTTATTGTTATTCTTTACCTTAATTATGTGTGGCTAAAGCTTTGAAGTACTCTGGGTTCTGGTCCTTGGAGAATTTCTTGGGTTTTGAGTTTTCTGATGATCATACGAATCACTATACAACATATATGGTAAGGGTATGGGTCAGGTGACCTATATTGTATATTGGCTAGTATTTAGTGGGTGGATTTCTGATGTTATTATGGTTTGGTGGGTATGGTTCGTATAGATGGTGATGGGTTGGTTGGTTGATCCTTCACTTAATCTAAAATTTAGTAACTTAACTTGGATTTGAGTATGAATGGCTCACCATGAGTCATGAGGAAAGGGTATGAGTGGTAAAGTCCATCTCGTATGTTGGACAGTGCCCAACATTTCTTAATTTTGTTATGGGTACGGGTTAAGGATACTGGTCGTATTCTGTGGTATGAGTTAGTCTTGGTGGCCGTATATTGGATAGCGTTGGGGTCTAAGTGGATTCCTAGGATATGAGTGGTGGGTACCACTCATATTTTAGGGTACGGTTGAGTGGGGTAGTGTTACCCACCTATGGGAATTCTGTTACAGTTAAAGTTGAGGGTATTCTGGACACTTCCCCTCTTAACCCGTCATGACCCCACGACCTAAAGCCTTGTTGGTACTTCATTTACCCTATTATTCTAATCTTAAACACTTTAAAACTCTCTCAAATCTCTTTCAAGCTCTTGGGTTAAGCAAAGGCTAAGATTTCCTTCAAGGTGGCTAATTAAGTCTCTAAAGGGTGATTTCTCTCCGTCTTCCTCGTAATTTAAGGCATGTTACTCTTTTCTCATTGTTAGTTCAACTAAAGGCATGTTTTATGAATGGTTTTAATGGCATAAAGGTGATATGGTTTTGGATTTTGAATTATATATTGGGGGTTTTTGTTATTAATGGTTGATTTATGTTTTCCCATATTTTAACTTATGGTTTGCATATTATAATGGTTGTTTGAACATGTGGTTTCATAGGAATGGTGCCCTCAACAAATTTGTTAAAATGCCTATGAGAATGGTTTTATTACATAGTTAGACTTTCAATGAAAACTTTACATGGTATAATATAGTAATGGAACCTAAATTGGTTAAATTGTCTTAATGGCTAAATGGAAGGGCCTTGATGGCCATGGCTCTGGTTTAAAAACCTTGTGGGGTACAAGAGAATCCCCCAAGTGAATCTAATAATGGAACCCGCGGGGTACATGGGAATCCCCTAGGTAATTGGCTAAGGACAGTGCTTACAAGCTATATTTGGTATGGCGATACCACTTCTTATAGCCTTGGTTAATAATATATATAATTGGTGGTTTGGTTGTGTGATAATGTTTTTAATTGGGCATTAATTGAGGGTTGTGATGGCAAATCATGAAGGTGTGAGTCCAATGGACGAGCACTAGAAACTCATGTTTGCCGACATGGGGATTGGTCATGATAACCACATACTTGTAGGGTACTTGGGAATCTCCTAAGTTATACTTGTATATTTGTATTATTAAGGGTGAAGGGTACATAGGAATCCCCTGCCCCTATGATATCTCTGGTACGTGCAGCTACTCGCACTGAGGCCTATTCAGGGGGTAACACCTGACCCATATAGCCCGTGGGTGGTTCTAAGATGGTTAATCTACACAAACCCAAGTTAATGGTTTTAAATGCATCGTAAACCCGATTCCCTTTCTCGAAATGGATTATATATATATATGTGTGTGTGTGTGTGTGAATGCATATGGGTACTTGGTTTTAAATATTGACATTATTTTATCTTTATCCTGAGAGCATGCTAGCGTTCACCCTCTAACCCGTCTTTAGGCACTGTATCCCCACACGATGCAGGATCCGATAATACTTCTCCTCCTACTCAGTGATCAAATTCGAGAACAACTTAGAGTTGGATTGAAGTGGTAAGGTTCCATACTCCAGAAGGCTCCATTTTGTGTTATAGTCTTTTCATCATACTTTGATTATTTCTTAGACTTTAGTTTTGGCTATGGACGGGGGCATATCCCGATCGAATACTATTTTACTTTCAGATAGAGGCATTGTGAGACTACTATGGGTTGCTATGGGCAGTGTTGATATTAGTGTTAGTCTTGGCATTGGTATTGATATTATTGTTGATACTGATTGACTGTATTTATTTATAATTGTTCCATTTTGTTATGTTATATATATACATGTTTGGAATTCATCCGACTTAAGGTATAGGGCAGTTATGGATAGGTATTGGGGGTGGTCTCTGGCCCCGATTTGGCTTGAGGCACCCAAATGACTAGGCCCTGGTTTGTGTCATGTCAATCTCCAATAACTACGATTATGGGAGTCTTGGTGTAATTCAATGTTAGGGTTGTGGGATTGATGAAACCTTGAAAATAGTTTCAATTACATAACCTTCTCTTCAGTTTAATGATTTTTCTTGGTTGCAAACTTGAGGGATATGCCCCTAAACATAACTTGCTTGAATAAAGTAATCAGTGTTGCAAAAAGATAAGGGTTACAAGATAATTACAGTACTTACCCTCTAATTTTATGATTGATGCCTTAACTGAATCAATCTCTTGCAGATTTAGGTGTTGTGACAATCTATCACTTTAATTTGAAGTGAATCCATCTTCGGAGGTTGAAAAATAATTAGATGAAGATAATTGATAACGCTCAACTTACTCCTTCGATTAGGGTAAGGTGGTCGTTGTCAATATATTTACCCAACTTCGGAGTCAGGGTCGAATCCACAGGAAATAATGTGAGTAGCGATTAAACTAGTTCGAAACGATAGCTACAAGTTAAATTCAAACAAATAATAAGAAAAGACAAAATGGGGGTTTTTATCAATCAAACAAATACTAACATTTCAACTTATTTTAGAACTCAAAACTTAGAGTTCAATATTTCGAATCAATGATATACAGAAACTAGGGTTGTGATCACTATGACTATTAATCTCCATTGAATAATAATTGTTCAAGATTCTCGTGGAAGATAGGAACAACAGAATATCTCCGACGATGATACTATCTGACTTATCTTTCGACCTCACCAGACAATTTATTATCTAATTCTCTCAAACTTAGATAACATATCTATTTCCATAAGGATGTTATCTTAGGTAGATTAATCCAGTTAGGGCATCAATCATTAAACAGAAGGTTGGTAGATTCCGAGTCCCTGTTGATAATTCACATCCTTTAGTCTATTTCTCCGTTAGAAGCAAATAAAACCTAAGGCATAACCTAATGTTTGCAACCAATAGATTCAAGTTAAAACAACAGAATTTCAAGACGTTCCCACAATCACTCAAACCCTAATCCAACTATTAAATCAATGAAATAATAATCATAGATCCCACAACCCCAGTTGTGGGTTTTAGTTGCTCATAAGATAGAAAGAGAAGACAAAAATTGAATTCATAAATTAAAGTAATTAAACTTACAAAAGATGAAATCCAAAGTTGATTCTCCTCTAAATACAATAAGAAATTTCCATAACTAAATCAAAGGATTGAAAATTGAATTCTAAGTTAAGAGAGCCGAAAATTAGAGAAAGAAAAGTGATTCCTGGCCTCTCCAGGCCTCTCAGTAAAATTATTCAGATAGATGAATTATGAATAAATCAAAAACTCTAAAAGATGCTATTTATACTAAAGCCTAATTAAGGAAATAAAATAACAAAATTAATAAAATTGTTTGGAATAGGTGACGCCCAGGCTGACGCCGCGTCAAGAAGTTGACGCCCTATCACGAATGGCGTCAGAGAGGCTTCAGTTGCCTTCAGGTTATGTCTTAGGCTGACGATGTGGCTGACGCCGTATCAGGGATCTGATGGTTTTATCACAGATGTCATCAGAATTCTTTTTCAAGTTCTGCTTCTTTGGTTAAGGCTGACGACATTCTTGACGCCTTATCACCATTTTGATGCCACATCACCAGCGTCATCAGAACTGCTCCTCAAATTGCAACTCCCTGGTTAAGGATGACGCCACTTCTGATAACCTATCACAAGGCTGACGACATATCACGAATGTCGTCATCCATGTTTTCTTATTTTTTTGCTCAGTTTTCACTCTTTTTGCTCCATTGTTGTTTATTTTTATTCCTTCTGCCTTTTACTATAATATCACAAGTAAAACATCAAAAATGACAAGAGTTGCTTAAGAATTCACAATTATTTCTAGTTAAAAAGCATTAAATGTGCTACACAAATCTAGCACATTAACACCCTCAACTTAAAACAATTACTTGTCCTCAAGCAACTACATAACATAACAATTCGATGCTTAACCAAAAGAAACATAAGATACCTATAACAGTTGATTATTAAGTTTAGCTCAAAACACATGCCACTCTCCAAGCTCAATTACTTATAAATCCAACTGTGTATATAAATGAAGATCAACAATGTGTCCAATGGAATCAAGATCTGACATCAATTTAGCAACAACAACCATGCATATATCAATATTACACTTATCCAAACAAGTTAGCAACTAGCAACATAACCAGTGTGCCCTCACAATAAAGAAGTCCCTCCTCACTCATATATGAACTCAAGCATGTTAATGGGGGGACAGTCAAGAGACACTCACTCGCAGAAAGAAATTTCATTCAATGTATGCCAAATACCATAAGCTTTCCCTTATTTTCATTACCAAGGTGCCCAGACAGGTAAGTTAGGATGACTATAGGTCTTTTCTTCGGCTTGTAATGTAGGCTAAGGGCTGGTATGATATTCAATGGAATTTATAGTGACTAAGCCTCCTTGGCACTACCTTAACTTTTGGGGCCTCGCTTATTAACCTTTTTCTCAATTCTTCTCTTCTCTTGATCACACACATTGAGGATAGGTACAGTTCTTCTTATTCATTTTTTTCACAACTATTCTTTTCTTATTCTTTTTTCACAGCACCCAACTTTTTATTCTTTTTCTTTTATTCTACCATTCCTCATACTCATTTTACATCACGCACCCCTATGATAGTCATCCTTAACTTAGGTTGTTTGCCTAAGTCAAGGTGCACAGTGTCCAAGGAGGACCAGGGCCAAACAGGTTCATTATGATATAAATGGGAAGGTGATAGGTGTCATAGAAAAAAATGGTCAATTAAGGCACAAAATAGGGATCAAGAGATATCATACATAACAGGGAAGGTCATTTAAGCTAAAAGTGGACTAACATCAACAACGGCCTATGATTCTTTCCTAACCCCTATCTTTCAACCAAAGTAAGACTAACCGGGCAAGTTCTGGATTTAACACACAAAGAGAACTAAGTAGTATCTCACACACACGGCACAAAGGTGCATCATAAGCTACTACCTATCCGGTTCATACAATTGTTTAGTAGTGGATATTATGTCACTAGTACTAATGCCATAACAAGATGCACAGTGGTCACACATAAATGTATATCACACAGTTATAAAATAGACCAACGGAGAGGTGTATATCAGTCTCAAAAATCAATATCAATATGTCAACTATCCTAGATAATTATTTTTCTCCCAATTAACCACAACACATCATAAAATAAAATACAATACGCCTAAACATGCCGGCTCTACTAGGAATAAGACTCCGAGGAAAAGAGGAGTAGCCCCACCCTCAACTTAATATCATGCATTGTTTCTAACATGTCAAATTAAAACAAGAGAGTTAGAAATATACCTGTGGCACCATGGGTGCGAAGATCTGATGTCAATTATATAATATGAATACAAACAGCAAAATACCTTGGGTTGCCTCCCAAGAAGCGCCTAGTTTAACATCGAAGCACGACCTAACTCAGTTTTTTCCTCCACCTTGAGGATATGAATTTCACCCCCAACTTAGAGTCCATCTTCTTGCCTCGCTCATAGGGAGGTGGTACAAAGATTAAGAAGCCAAGTAATGAATGATGCATGGTAAACAACTCAACCTTAAAGTGAGGTGTGTTTTTATATTATTTATCAAGTGTAAAATAAAGAATATAGGATTCTTGTTCCTCATCTTCACAGTCTTTCACTAGTTTAGATGATTCCACAGACAAGATATCATCTCAACATAATATGGAAAAAAGCTTCGAGTGTGGCCCAACAAATCCTACGTCAAAATTTACACTATCCTCTACACACTAACTTTTATTCATCTTCTCAATATTTTCACTTTGAATTGGGATAGAGTCTTCATAAGAGATTGGCTTGTTTTATTCTTTTGCCTCTAGCACCATTTCCTTAATCTTGGCATCATCCATCATGGTTAGTTTGGTTGGTTTGGAAATCTCCAGGGTCTGCTCAACATCAAGCACAACATCGATATAGGGTTCTTGCTTCTCATCTTCACACTCATCCATTATGTTAAATAATTCCATAGACAGATATCATCTAACCACAATGTAGAAAAGTATTTTTGATGATTGACCTCGATATCTGTCTCTTCTATCCTTTCTCTTCCCTTGTTAAATGCCCTAATTTCTTAATGTATGTCACATATGGTATCATTCATTGTGTCTGTACGATCCAGCATTAGTTGAAGCATAGATTCAATGTCACTCTTTCCAGTGCTTCATTCTTTCTTTTCTTGACCATAAGACCTGTCATACTCATAAGAAGAACTAGAACCTAGGTTAGCATAATAGGGGGAAGGGGCATTTGGGCAATCACTCCAATGTCCATCTTGACCACCACATAAAGAACAATTATACTCCCAGTAGGCTGGATATGGTGCACACATCTCTCTCTGAGGAGCATATTTATAATCTTTCCAAAAGTGAGGCCATCACAATATGGACATGGATTATCAAGATACGATTTCCAACCACCAAACTCAAGTTCATTCCAAGATGTCATACTAATAAGTAAATTAGAATAAAAATCTACCTAACAAAAGAAATAATAGAAAACTAAAAACAAATATTTACAAGTTTGAATTCAAGAAAGTAGGCTAAAATTCCAAACCAACTCAATACACCAATTGTTCCCCAGCAACGGTGCCATTTTTTATAGCGCTCAACTTACTCCTCAGATTAGGGTAAGGCGGTCGTTATTAATATATTTGCCCAACTTAGGAGTCGGGGTCGAATCCACAGGAAAT
This sequence comes from Capsicum annuum, assembly GCF_002878395.1. Lineage (NCBI taxonomy): Eukaryota > Viridiplantae > Streptophyta > Magnoliopsida > Solanales > Solanaceae > Capsicum > Capsicum annuum. Next base: position 169,330 of record NW_025850043.1, read on the forward strand.
AATATGAGTAGCGATTAAATTAGTTCGAAATGATAGCTATAAGTTAAATTCAAACAAATAATAAGAAAAGACAAAATGGGGGTTTTTATCAATCAAACAAATACTAACATTTCAACTTATTTTTTAGAACTCAAAACTTAGAGTTCAATATCTTGAATAAATAATATAGAGAAACTAGGGTTGTGATCACTATGACTATTAATCTCCATTGAATAATAATTGTTCAAGATTCTCGTGGAAGATAGGAACAACGGAATATCCCTGATGACGATACTATCTGACTTATCTTTCCACCTCACCAGACAATTTATTATCTAATTCTCTTGAACTTAGATAACATATCTATTTCCATAAGGATGTTATCTCAGGTAGATTAATCCAGTTACGGCATCAATCATTAAATAGAAGGTTGGTAGCTTTCGAGTCCTTATTGATAATTCACGTCCTCTAGTCTATTTCTTCGTTAGAAGCAAATAAAACCTAAGGCATAACCTAATGTTTGCAACTAATAGATTCAAGTTAAAACAACAGAATTTCAAGACGTTCCCACAATCACTCAAACCCTAATCCAACTATTAAATCAATGAAATAATAATCATAGATCCCACAACCCTAGTTGTGGGTTTTAGTTGCTCATAAGATCGAAATAGAAGACAAAGATTGAATTCATAAATTAAAGTAATTAAACTTACAAAAGATGAAATCCAAAGTTAATTCTCCTCCAAATACAATAAGAAATTCCCATAATCAAATCAAAGGATTGAAAATTGAATTCTAAGTTAAGAGAGCCTAAAACTAGAAAAAGAAAAGTGATTCCTGGCCTCTCCAGGCCTCTTAGTAAAATTGTTCAGATAGATGAATTATGAATGAATCAAAAACCCTAAAAGATGATATTTATACTAAATCCTAATTAAAGAAATAAAATAACAAAATTAATAAAATTGTTTGGAATAGGTGACGCCCAGGCTGACGCCGCATCAAGAAGTTGACGCCCTATCACGAATGGCATCAGAGAGGCTTCAGTTGCCTTCAGGTTCTATCTTAGGCTGATGATGTCGCTGAATCCGTGTCAGGTATCTCACGGCGTATAACAGATGTCGTCAGAATTCTTTTTCAAGTTCTGCTTCTTTGGTTAAGGCTAACGACATTCTTGACGCCTTATCACCATTTTGACGCCACATCACCAGCATCGTCAGAACTGTTCCTCAAACTAAAACTCCCTGGTTAAGGATGATGCCGCTTCTGATAGCCTATCACAAGGCTAACGACGTATCACGAATGTCGTTAGCCATGTTTTCTTCTCTTTTTGCTCAGTTTTCACTCCTTTTGCTCCATTATTGTTTATTTTTATTTCTTCAGCCTTTTACTGCAATTTCATAAGTAAAACATCAAAAACGACAAAAGTTTCTTAAGAATTCACAATTATTTCTTGTTAAAAAGCATTAAATGTGCTACAGAAATCTAGCACATCAATAATTATCCAATTGTCCTTGTAATTGGAATTGTTGATGTGTGGATTTGTAAAAAAAACCACAACCCTTAGCATTGAAACACCTTGGTAGTCATAACCCTAGTTTATAATTTCTCATTCTTTATACATTGCAACTGAAGCATTAGTCTTTAATACATTGCAAACATTTAAATCAATATTCTTAATAACAAAACACCCTTTTTATTTCTAAAAACTTATGACTAATAGTCCATTAATAATCATAAGACTTAGTTAACACCATATTCCCTATGGAATTCAATCCCAACCCAGTTGGGTTATATATTTGACAACAATATCTTACACTCTTTTAGGAGAGTCATAATTTGGTCGTATAAATTTTGGTGTTGTTTCGGGGATTACGATTGTCAATTAAGTTTATGTACATTAATTGACTCTTTGTAAAGTTTTCTAATTTTACTTTTATTTGTTGTTTTTGGTAATTGTAGGTTATTAATTGTGCATACCACAAACCCATAGGTCAAGAGAGACATTATTACCTTTTAATCCAGAACCTCAGAGAACTTTGAGAAGAAATATCGCTGACCAACAAGAGGCTACAGATTGGTCGCTGGCTAATGTACAAGTTAACCAACAGAATACAAGCAATCCCAGACATGTGTCTAATTTATGTGATGATGAATTGGATTATGATGAGTTGGTTGGTCCTCTAAACAAGTGGCATGCTGAAAATATGGCTATACCAGCAAATCAAAATCGGCAAGCTAGAAGGAGAGTGCACCACTAACCTGCGGTGCAATTTGATCTAAATAATGATGATGAGGCTGATTTGGATAGAGCTGGTGCTATAGGAGAAATCTTTCACCAACATTGGCTCCTGGGGTGAAATTTAATACCATGAGCACAATGATCCAACTACTTAACTTGAAGGGGCTATTTGGTGGACTACTGAGGGATGATCCTTCTATGTATTTGGTAAACTTCATCAATATTTGCAAGTTATTTTAAAATCCTGGAGTGGGGAAAAATGTCATCTGCTTGAAGTTATTTCCTTTGTCTCTGTCTGGAGAGATAAATCTATGGTTGAATAAGCTGGCACTTGATTCTATAATAAACTGGAGACAACTGAAAAGAGCTTCCCTAAAAAAGTTCTTTCCTCCTTCTGGGATGTTACAGTTGAGGCATGAGATCAGCAACTTTAGGCAACTGCCTAATGAGGCCCTTTATGAAACATGAATGAAATTCAAGAAGAAACCAACGCAGTGTCCAAACCACAAGCTAACTAAAAAGAATCTAATGGAGACATTCTATAGGGCTTTGAATTTAATTACAAAGCCAATCATAGATAATTTTGTAGGAGGAGCTTTCATGGATCTCACTTTTACTGTGGCTTCATAAATTCTGGAGAAAATGACTAAGATAAGTAGAGTTTGGCATACCTGGGATTCTGAGGTAGCAAGCAATACTTATTCTATTGGTATACTGGCAGAGCAACGCTGGAGAAAATAGGAATATGATAAAGATATGGCTCACATGAAAACATAGATGTATTTGTTCACGAAGCATTTCACTCAAGAAAGGTAGATAAAGCCAAAGCTATGGGTCACATAGTAGGGGAGTTGAATCCACTTTAGGGAGGAGGCAAACTATTTGAATAACCAGGGAGTTTCTGGGCTAGTGGCCAAGGAAATCAAGGTTGGAATTATGATAAAGCTGGTTATAGATATCGTGACCAAGAAATTTGGAAGAAAAAAAATTATTGAAGTGGATTATATGTACCACCTAAAAGTCATGACAATGTAATGAATGTTTTTAGGAAGATGCCTATGGAGGATATAATAGTTGAATTATTAAAAGGGGTGGAGTCAACTAATGATGGAGTTAGAGAGATAAAGAGCAACTTATCGACTATGAGTCAATTAGTTTATTCCTACTCCACAACTATTAAACACCTAGATCAGAAGATGAGCCAATTATCAATAGCGTTTAATCAAAGAAAAAGAGAGACTTTACCAAGTGACACAGTTTAGAACCTAAGGAATGATGGTTCATATATGGCTATTACTACTAGAGGTGGTAAGATATTACTCAATCCATGTCTAGGAGAACCTTCTCATAATGATGATGTAGAGTTAGAAAAGGAAATAAATGACGAGTCACCAACGGAGTCTGAGAAGCTGAGAGATTTAGAAAAGAAGAGTACAAAACTTAAATAACTAGCTAAACCAAAATAAGGTAGTGGTGTGGAGCAGAGCAAAGGAAAGGGGGTAGAGGCTACTCTAAGAAGAATTCTAAAGTCACCACCTTCATTTCCATATAGATTGAAGAGTAAAATAGATGAGGATAAATTTAGCAAATTCATGGCTATGCTGAAGTAGTTATTAGTGAATGTGCCTTTAGTTAAGGCATTAGAGGAAATATCGAGATATTCTAAATTTATGAAGGACCTCATGATAAGGAAAAGAATAGTTAGCTATGAGACTGTGGACAACCTTCATCATTGTAGCACTATTGCTACTAGATCGCTAGTGCAGAAGAAAGCTGATATGGAAGAATTCACTATCTCGTGTACAATCGGAGAATTTAGCTTTGCTAAAGCACTTTGTGAGCTTGGAGCAAGTATTAACCTTATTCCATTAGAGATCTTCAAGTAATTTGGCTTAGGGACTCCTAAACTGATAACTATGCAATTATTGATGGCAGACCAATCAATGAAGTAACCGATGAGGATTTTGTATGATGTACTTATGAAGGAGGCCAACTTTATATTTCCTGCAGACTTTGTAATTCTTGATTGCAAAGTGAACTTTTAAGTACCAATAATTTTGGGAAGGTTATTTTTAGCAATTGGGAGAGCGTTAGTTGATATGGAACTGAATGAGCTGAAATTTAGGCTCAATGATGAGAGTATTAGCTTTGATGTTTGTCAATCTATGAAGCAATTAAGGTAAATGAGTATAGTATCAGTTATTGAAGTAAATTATGAAGATGATCTAATTATGTCAGTTGAGGAAATGTTTACAGTGGAAGGCTTAGCAACAATCTTAATGAATTTTGACAATGAAGGAATTGATGAATATGATGAGACTATGTGTGCATTGACTGGGATGGGATCATATTTATATGTCCCTAAAAATATGAACTTGAAAAATTATCCAAAACCGCCTACAATCCTTATTTTGAAGATCCACCAGTGTTGGAGTTAAATAAGTTGTCGAGCTATCTACGTTATTTGTTTTTAGGTGATGAAACACCTTACGGGTGATTATTGCACCGAATTTAGTAGAGCATCATATTGAGTCCCTTATTTCTGTATTGAGGAACTATAAGAAGTCCATTGGGTGAACGATTGCCGAGATCATCAACATTTCCCTAAGCATTTATACTTATAAAATTCAACAAGAAGAAGAATGTAATCCCACTATTAAGCATCAGCGCAGGCTAAATCCATCGATGCAGGAAGTAGTGAAAAATGAGATAATAAGTGGTTGGATGATGGAGTAGTTAATTTAATTTCTGATAGTAAATAAATAAGCCTTGTTCAGTGTGTACCCAATAAAGGAGGTATGACGATGGTAGCAATGAGAAGAATGAGCTAATTTCACTCAGGGCGGTAACTGGTTGGCGGGTGTGTATGGATTATAGGAAACTAAATTTTTGGACTTTGAATGATAATTTTCCAATGCCCTTCATGGACCAAATGCTTGACTGGTTGGCAGGAAGGGGTTGTAAGCTTCCTAGATGGATACTTAGCCTATAATAAAATATCTATTGTACTTAAGAATAAAGAGAAAATGACCTTCACTTGTCCATATGGAGCATTTGCTTTCAAGAGAATATCGTTTGGGATGTGTAATATATCAGCCATTTTCTAAAGGTGTATGATGTATATCTTTTTGGACATGGTGGGAGACATATTGGAAGTTATCATGGATGATTTTTCCATGGTCGGTGATTCTTCTGACAGCTTCTTGGTAAATCTGGGTAATGTATTACAGCGGTTTTAAGAGTTCAACCTTATCTTTGATTGGTAAAAATGCAACTTCATGGTAAAGAAGGGCATAGTGTTAGGACATAAAATATCAGCAAAAAGAATTGAGGTTGATCGAGCAAAAATTGAGTTTATCAAAAAACTGCCCCCTCTAATTTTGATGAAAGTAGTGCAAAGTTTTATGGGCCATGCTGGTTTCTACCTTAGGTTCATAAAGGAATTTTCTAAAATTTCAAATCCACTTTGAAAGTTGTTGGAAAAGAAAATCAAGTTTTTGTTTGATGATGATTGTATGAAGGCCTTTCAATGCCTTAAGGAAAAGTTAGTTACTGCTCCTGTCATTATTGCTCCAGACTGGTTAAAACCATTTGAAGTTATGTGTGATGCAAGCGAGGTTGCACTCAAACCTATTTTTGGGCAAAAGAAGGAAAATCTTTTTCACCCCATTTATTATACTAGTAAATCTTTAAATGAAGCGCAAAAAAAATTTTTATTATTATGGAGCATAAGCTCTTAAATGTGGTTGATGCGTTCAAAAATTTTTGGGCGTACTTATTGGGAACCAAGGTGGTAGTTCACACTGACCACAGAACATTGAGATAGTTAATGGCAAAGAAAGACACCAAACCAAGGCTCATAATATGGGTTTCACTACTTTAGAAGTTTAACTTTTAAGTAAAAGACAAGAAAGGATGTGAGAATCAATTGGCAGACCATCTGTCGTGGTTGGAGTATGAAGGAAATAGCGCAGAGGAGCCAAAAATTGATAATTCTTTTTTGGATTAGAAGATTCTTGCTAGTACTCTTTATTTGATGCCTTGGTATGTAGATTTTGCAAACTTTGTTGTTAGTGACATCATCCCAGAAAACCTTAGTTTTCATCAGAAAAAGTTTCTGTATGATGTGACTAGGTATTTTTAGGATGAGCCTTATTTTTGTAGATGTTGTGCCAATAACATTATCAAAATATGTATATTGAAAATGGAAATATTGAGCATTTTGGAGGAATGTCATTCATCCCTAGTTGGGGGACATCATGCAGCTGATCAGATAGAAAAGAAGATCTTACAAAGTGGTTACTATTGGCCCTTAATTCACAAAGATGCATATGAATTTTTGAGGGCTTACGATCAATATCAACGACAGAGGTCCATCTCTAGACATCTAGAGATTCCAATAACTAAGATGCTAGAGGAAGAGCTATTTGATGTATGGGGCATATATTTTATGGAGCCTCTGCAAGCTCTTACAGCATAAATATATACTGGTTGTTGTGGACTATAGGTCCAAGTGGGTGGACGTTATTGTTTTAGCAGATAATGAAGGCAAAACAGTGGTTGCGTTCTTGAGAAAGAATATTTTCTCATGCTTTGGTGTTCCAAAAACCATTATAAGCGATGGAGGGTTGCACTTTTGTAATAAGATATTTTGAGTTGCGTTGATCAAATATGGGGTAAAACAACACAAGGTACCCACACCTTATCACCCCCGTAAACTAGGCAAGTGGAAGTGTTAAATAGGGAAATCAAGTCTATCTTGGTCAAGGCCGTTAATGCTAACAGAAGTGATTGGTCGAGAAAACTTAATGAAGCCCTTTGGGCATATTGAATAGCTCACAAAACAACGATCAAAATGTCCCCATACCAATTGGTTTTTGGTGAAGCTTGTCATTTTCCAGTGAAACTTGAACATAAGGTGTTGTGGGCACTAAATAGGTTGAACTTGAGTTGTAAATACGCAACTAATTTAAGGCTAGATCAACTTAACGAGATGTATGATTTTCATCTCTAAGCGTATGAAAGAGCTGATCTTTATAAAGAAGAGATAAAACGGTACCACGATCAAAGAATTGAAAACAGAGACTTTCAAGTAGGTGATTGGGTGCTACTTTAACTTATGATTTAAGCTTTTTTTGGGTATGTTGAAGTCAAAGTGGCCGGGACCATTAGAAATAACCCAAGTTTTCCCATCAGGTATGGTTGAACTGGAGAACAAAGATAAAAGTGTATTTAAGGTGAACGAACAAAGGATCAAGATTACATTGGTCCAATGGATGAGGTAAAAGTAATCAGTACGGACTATCTTGATAAAGTCTGCGTAATCAAGATAATTGAGTCATCCTGCAATGCTAAATTAGGTAGTAGTGAAAGGCACCCACATGTGTTGTACCATTATGTAGGTAGTTGTTTTTTGATTTATCGGCAATATTAATCTGGATGTTAAGTGTACAGGAGTTGTAATTATAGAAAATTAGAGTTGAAGTATTCTGGATAAGTAGCGATGGAGGGACTGACAGATCGCCACTTACGCGATGAAGTATCACAAATGGCTCAAATAACCCACAATCTAGATAAGACTTAACGGTTGAGGTTACAAACCGTCACCTATACGATGGATTATCGCTTCCTTGTGTAGTTTTGATGATGAACAAATGACTACAAGGGATCAGATCCCTGGATGTTCTAAACAGTGATAACACTCGCACCTATCTGCATAGCTTTGTCCATTTGTGTAACAAACTGGCAGGTGTTGCTTGTACTAATTAAGATACCTAGTCCAATGACATTTTAGACCTAATCCTCTCTTATCTATAAAAGGAAAAAGATGTTTCTTCATTAAATGTTTTTTTTTTAAATTCAAAGAGTGAAGAGAAGAAAAAGGTAAAAACTCAAGTTCAGCTCAAGTTCTTAATTTTGTGTGCTAAATCAGAGAGTATCTTGAATGAATCTTGATTTGTAAATGAATTGCTCAGTTTATAAGAGTAATGAACTTTTCTCTATGTTTGGAGAGATCTTAGGTAGAGTTGCCTAAGTAAAACACTTATTAAAGTTAATCAGTGTAGAGTGTTCTTTGCAGAGTTGTCAAGGTAGGCTAGTAGTAGAGTTACTACAAGTAGGAGAAGCCTAGAGTTAGGCTGAAATTATGTCTATGATCAAGAGGTTGATTATAGTGGATTTCCTTGATGCTTGTGAGGGAAAGCCGTGGTTTTTCTTCCTTGAGCATGGTGGTTTCAATGTTAAATCTTTGTGTTGATTATTTTCTGCAAAGCCTTTAGTTTTCCAACACTTCATTGTTGGTCAACTGTGTTTTTTCCTGAGATTAATTTTAAGGGACCTGGTCCCTCACTGTGTGGTGAAACCCTCAAAGGTTCCAACAATAGGTATTCGAGAAAGGTTCACTTTAAAAGGTTTATACCTAGAGTGGTCTAGTCATCATGGCTTCTATAACTAAACTGGGTATGGAGAGAAAGAAAGCAAAAAGGGAGAGATTCCTGACTTTGAAGACTTTAAAATCTATCTCAGGCAAAGAAGACACTAATGTTGCACTTCTGGCAACAAGGATTATTAGACCTATGGAAAAAGGTTGCAGCTCTGAAGAATTCATGAGGAACTGTAAAAATACTGATACATCAAGAAGAAAAGATGTAGCTATATATCTAGTAAAGAAGGTGTTGGCTGCTTGGGAAGACTTGTCCACTAAATATGAGAAAGACAAAGAGTATGGAAATGGTTTCATGCTGAAATAGGATGATAAGAAAATAATCTTAGGTTCCTGGTGTTCTCCAGTGGTAACTACTAAAGATAAAGAAAAAAATGGGGTAGAAAAAAGGAATTTCACCCAAAAATGGTCTATGGATAGTGGTTGTTCAAGACATAAGACTAGAAGAGTTGATTGTTTTCTCACCCCCAAGACACTTTAAGGGGGAGGTGTGTCTTTTGTAAATAGCAAAAATGGGTATTTCCAGCATGTTGAAAATATTAGAAAATCACCTCATCGTGCAATAGAAGATGTGCATTATGTGAATGGCCTTAAATAGAATCTTCTAAGTGTATCTTAAATCTGTGACAAAGGAAATGAGCTAAAATTCTCATCTAATGGATGTACTGTATCAAGAATGAAATCTAAAATAATTATTCTCAAAGCCCAAAGGATCAAGAATATGTACGTAGCAGATTTGGAGTCTGTGGCTGATGGGGAATTAACTTGCATAAGTGCACAAGGTGAAGATGCTAATTTATAGCACAGAAGATTGGTACATATGAGTCCCCCCATGTTAAACAAGTTGATTTCAAGGGACTTGGTCCATGTCCTGGCAAAGCTGAGATTTTCGGACAACAAATTTTATATGCTTGTGTTAAAGATAAACAAGCCAGATCCTCCTTAAAATTGAAGAAGCAAGTAAGTAATTCTAGACCTCTTGAAATACTTCACATAGATTTATGTTGACCTATTAAAGTCCAAAGTAGAGGAAGGAAGAAATATGTGCTGGTTATTGTATATGACTATTCCAGGTTCACATGGACAATGTTTATAAGAACTAAGGATGAAGCTAAGTGAAGCTAAATTGCAAAATTTCCAAATTTAGGTTTGACCATGAAACTGAATTTGAGAATCTGAAGTTGATGAATTTTGTGCTGAGCATAGAATAAGTCACAACTTTTTCTCTCCTAGAACTCCACAATAAAATGGAGTTGTTGAAAGTAATAACAGAATACTCATAGAGATTGCTAGGACTATCCTAATTGATAGTGGTCTTCTAAAGAGTTTCTGAACTGAAGTGATGGATACTGCTTGTTATGTGACTAATAGGTTTTTTATTAGATCACTTCTGAATAAGACTCTATATGAGCTGGTATTAAATAGAAAGCCTAAGATAGACTACTTCAGACCTTTTGGATACAAATATTTTGTGCTAAACAATGGGACGAGTGAATTGGAAAAATTTAATTCCAAGAGGGATCAAGCTATGTTTGTAGGCTACTCCTCAATAAGCAAGGGTTACAGAGTGTTCAATAGAAAAACTCTGTGTGTTGAAGAAAGTATTCATGTGATCTTTAATGGGTCAATGTCAAATGAACTCTAGAGATGGTAAAGATTCAGAAGATGAAGATCTCACTCCTATTCAAACAGATGTTATTACTAAAGATGATGATCAAGGGATTAATGATGAAGATGAGAGTGATGACAGTGATGATGATCCAGGATTTCGGCTACAAATTCCAGCTCTACTACAAGAATAACCAGAGGAAACCAGTCAAAACTCATAAGGATCTAGTCCTAGTGGTATCAATCATAGAGGGTAAAAATAGAGGCACAAAATCTCTGATCCCCCTGAGAACCTGACTACACCCCTGGAAATTAGAGTCAAAATAAGAGTTCAAGCCAGGAATACTCTGGAATTTTTAGAATTTTTATCCTAAATTGAACCCAAGAATGTAAAGAAGGCCCTAAAAGATGTTGATTGGATTAATGCAATGCAAGAAGAACTTCAGTAATTTGAAAGAAGCAAAGTATAGCATCTGGTCCCCAGGCCTATTGACAGAACAATTATTGGGACCAAATGGGGGTACAAAAATAAGCCAAATAAGAATGGAACTATCAATAGAAATAAGGCAATACTGGTTGTTCAAGATTATAACTAGGGAGAAGGGACTGACTATGATAAGACCTTTTCCCCTGTAACAAAAATATAGGCAATCAGTATCTTATTGAATTTAATTCAAAGTATTTCAAATAGATGTCAAAAATATCTTTCTGTATGGAAACCTAAAGGAAGAAGTCTATGTCAAACAACCTCCAGGTTTTGAATATGCATATTTTCCTCATCATGTACTTAAATTGGATAAAGATATTTATAGTTTGAAGAAAGCACCAAGGGCCTGATATGAGAATCTCACAAAGTTTCTCCTAGAAAATGGCTTCAAAAGAGGGAAAATAAACAATACTCTATTCTTAAAGACCAGAGGTAGTAGCCTATTGATTTTTCAGATATATGTTGATGACATAATCTTTGGAGCTACTTTTGAATCCCTGTGTGAAGAATTTTCTAAGCTAATGGAGAGTGGATTTGAGATAAGGATGGTAGGTGAATTGAGATTCTTCCTAGGCCTACAAATTAAGTGAACTTCTCGAGGGACAATGATTTTTCCAGAGAAGTACATCAAGGAGCTACTAAAGATATATAAAATAGAAGATGCCAAGGCAGTTGATACCCCAATTGGAACCAACTCAAAAATAGACAATGATAATTTAGGTCCTTTAGTGAATGAGACAATGCATAGAAGGATTATTGCATCCTTTCTATGCCTTACTACAAGTAGTCCTGACATTGTTTTCAGTGTAGGAATATGTGCCAGATTTCAAGCATGCCCAAAGGAATCCCATTTGAAAGCAGCAAAAAGAATTCTTAGGTATCTGAAGGGGACAGGGGACCTGGTCCTATACTGTCCATCAGGAGACAGTTTTGACTTGGTGGGCTATGTTATTTCAGATTATGTTGGATATTTGGTAGATAGAAAAAGTACTTCAAGAATGACAGATTTGCTTGGGTCATCCTTAATCTCTTGAGAATCTAAGAAGCAAAACTCAGTTGCTCTATCTACTACTGAGGTTGAATATGTTGTTGTTTCTTCTTGTTGTCACAACTACTACAGATCATGCAACAATTGAAAGATTTTGGTATTGTCTCAAATACTATACCACTAATATGTGAAAATACAAGTTCACTAAACATGGGCAAGAATCCAGTGCAACACAAGAGAACTAAGCATATTGATGTGAGGCATCACTTCTTAAGAGACAATGTTGAGAAAGGGGAAATATGTATGAAGTTATGTAAGACTAAGGATCAAAGAGCAGATATCTTTACTAAGACATTTCACATGAAACAATTTGTGAAGAACTGGTTGAAGTTAGGCCTGATCAAAATGACCTAACCTACTACGTGAATCTGTAGTTCTCTACAAAATTGGCTATGAACAGGAGATAGGTATCCTTGGTAAAGTATGTAATTTTAGTATAAATCAGTATCATATCTTTGCAGTTATACACTCGTAGGAACATCTTTATAAGAAAACAGATGAAGTATGCACAAATTTAAGAAATCATTCAAAGAAAGAGAGGGACCTGGACCCATCTCTCATGTTAGTATCATGAATTTACATGTTTTTCTTATTCTATTAAAAAAGGCCACACACTCTCTCTCTATGTTACAAAACCTATCTTAAGCAAGATAAATCAAATTTATCTTTGGAGTAACTCCATAGACCCTGCCGAACTCAACTATCCTAATTATCCAAAGACAAATCCTTTCTTTACTTACCCTTCCAATGAAGATTTATCTCTGAAAATACATTATCCTTTTGACAGTGTAAAAGGAAGTTTGGATGGTCCATGAAATAAAATAACAGCTTGAAAACAAAAGCCTCTAAGTGAATTTTGAAAATCTTGTGAAAAGGCACCAGATTTTTGAGGGACCTAGTCCCAAGAAAAAAAGAATATTTGATGATGAACCTAGTAGGGCTTGTAAAAGAAGAAAACCAAAATACAAATACTAGAAAAAATAGAAATTTGGTGAGTGTTGGTGCAAAATCAGAAAATAAACTCAAGATAAAGGGTACAAGTCTAACTAATGAGGCTTTTGAGCTTGAATTATTACACTATCCTAAGATGAACTTACATATCCAAACCTTCTCCCCAAATTCTCAACCTTTTACTCCAATATTTGTGGTTTCTTTTATGGAACTTGAAATATAATTCTTGCACTAAAATGATATATAATCTATTAAACATGAATGAGATCTTACTTTTGTGCTCTTTATCTGGTTCTACCTTAAAAGTGTTCTTCATGTTAGTGTTGCTCCATTGGCCATGAGTTAACTAACTTGTGCTTACTGTTACTCTTGGTTTACTATTTTTACTTTTCAATAATGCTTATAAGGGAAATACTGATTTCATATGGTAGGGAACAGATGTGATGTGTGTGATGTGCAGGGACTAGGTCCCATGTAATGTGCTACGAATAAGTATGTGGTTATGTATGGCATGTTAACATGGGGGAAGTACACAAATGCACTAGATGAATTATAGTGCATAGTGTGGCATGTTGACAGGGGGAAGTATGAAAATGCACTAGATGAATTATGGTGCATAATGGCAAGGGGAAGTAAATGTGCTCAGAGTTATGCTACAAATAACAACAACGGGCCGGGTCCCTATGTTGCATGATAGTGGAAGCATGATGATAGGAGAAACATTTATCTTAGGAGTGGTAATCACACTGATTAAATATGATAGATGTGTATTCATGCTCAAGGCTTTGTGGTTGGTTTTCCATCATCAAAATGCAAAAAAATTTCTACATGTAGTTTTGATGATGAGCAGATGATTACAAAGGACCAGGTCCTTGGATGTTCAAAGCAACAGTACAGCTGGCACGCGTCTGCACAACTTTGTCTATTTGTGTAACAAACTGGCAGGTGCTGCTTGTACCAATTAGGACACCTGGTCTAATGACATTTCATCCCTAATCATCTCTCATATATAAAAGGAAAAAAAATGCTTCATCAAATAGGTTTTTGCAAATTCAAAGAGTGAGGAAAAAGGGAAATTCCAAGTTTGACTCAAGTTCTTAATTTTGTGTGTTAAATCAGATCGTTTCTTGAGTGAATCATAATTCGTAAATGAATTACTCATTTTATAAGAGTAATGAATTTTTGTCTTTGTTTAGAGAGAGCTTAGGTAGAGTTGACTATGTCAAACACTGATTAGAGTTAATCAGTGTAGAGTGTTCTTGACAGAGTTGTCAAGAAAGGCTAGTAATAGAGCTACTACAAACAGGAGGAGCCTAGAGTTAGGCTGAAATCATGTCTCTAATCAAGAGGTTGATTATAGTGGATTTCTTTGGTGTTTGTGAGAGCAAGCTGTGGTTTTTTCTTCCTTGAGCAAGGGGGTTTCAACGTTAAATATTTGTGTTGATTCTTTCCTTTGAAGCCTTTAGTTTTCTTGGACTTCATTGTTGCTTCACTGTGTTTTTGCCTGAGATTGATTTTGAGGAACCTATTCCTTCACTGTGTGGTGCAACTCCTAAGGGTTCCAACAATATCCTGATCATCAGTCTTCTGAATTTTTTTATCTAATCTGGTAAAGAGCAACGGCTAATCCTATGAGTTGTCACCAATGCTACAGATCATCGTGGTGACCTTTGCCATTCGTTGTCACTTAAAAAAATAAGTGAGTTGGCCCAAGTTAAAAAAAACAACAGGTTCATTTTGGCCTAATTAAGCTTATGACCCGACCTAAGGGTATATTTTGATAAGAAGTGGAGTGATTACTTATATAAATGCGTGTCTTTTCTACTTCAACTTCCACAACAATTGAAACTCCCAACATTCATTCATCTCCCCACAAATTATTTAGTTGTTTCTCTTTTCTATTTAAACTTATTACTCTACTTCACTCTTGTATCACTTTCATCATGCAAAATTTCTCTCCTCTAAAAGGAATTCTTGATCTCTTAAGTTAATTCTTACAAGTTTTGAGTAGTTGTGAAGTTCTATTGTAAATCTAGGTATGCCTCTGAACCTTCTTTCTTTATATTTTTATGTTCCAAATGTATGAAAATAGTTAGTATGGACTAATGTTTGCTTAGATTTGCTCTGAATGTAAAGAAATAGGTTGTATGTGTTATGGTGGTGTTTCCTGTATGGGGTGAAGTCTGAGTAACCCATGTTATTTCGTGTATTTTGAAGCAATTTCGAAGTCAAATTCAAAATTACTATCGAATGTAAGACATAGACACATCAAGTGTTTGATGAAATACCAAAAGACGTTTGAATTGAATTGGGGTCACCAACGACTATATTGGTGAACCCCGTCCCATATGCGAGGACATTCCCAGTAGTTGTTGGAAGGATAAAAATAATTGATGGTTTCTGGTTAACAGCGACAGACCGTCACTCCTACGATGGGTCATCAATTCCATCTTCGTTGAATCACTGTAAAATTGGTTAAGGCGATGGGTACAAATTTTAAATGCTTGTTGAATCTTTCTCTCACTAATAGCTTTGTGTTGTGTTTTCATTTAAATTAGGTACTATGACTCAAAACTACCTTTAAGACGAGGTGGGGGTCGATCTCAACCAACTCGAGGCACCACTACTTTAAGAGGCAATAATGAACAAGAAAGAGATTCTCAGGCTCTAACATACTGCACCCATCAAAGTGAAAAAAAAGTAGTCACTCTCCTAGACTGATGAGAAGAGTAAATCATCAAGTATGGAGGCTAGTAGCATGAGCAGCAGTAATAGTAGCACAAGTTCAGGTCCTAAAGTTGGAAGAGATAAAGAGGTCACCACTAATCCTGAAACAGAGCCAGAACAGAAAGAGGGGGATGTGATCTAGAGTAAGGACCCGGAGGTCTGAGCATCAATTAGGTGGAAGGTTGAGGGAGAAAAGAAACACTTCTTTGATGGGATCCAGCCAACACAAGACAGATGGATGAAGAGGCCTATTGTAGAAGAACATTAGATCGTCACAACAGACCTTCATGAGTACCCAAACCTAGAGAGAAGGTTCAATGAATATGAGCTAGCTTTTCTGAGTAAGCCTCCTGGGTCATACTACCCAAACTTAGTGTGTGAATTCTTCGCTAATTACTTAATAATACTGGAGAAAATTGCCTTAAAAGATCTAAAGTTGTAGACATGAGGAATAGAATACAGGTTCTGATGAGAGGCATAATAGTTGACTTAACTGATCGTACCATTAACCAATTTTTATTAAGTACACACTACACTTCTCCCACCATCACACTAGAGTTGGAGCATCGGATGACTACTTCTCATATTCAAAGTCCATGGTTGGCTTGGATTCTGATTGATGATGGACGCCCATAATGGCTCTAGAATAAGGAGCGGATTGCAAAGTCGTCTCTGAAATTTAGGGTGAAATTTTAGTGGTCCATTGTAAGGCTAAGACTGATGCCGATAGGAAGGGATACTAATCTGGATACTCAGATGGCAGTATTGGTAGCAAGTTTGATTGAGGGATTAAAAATCAACTTGGGAAAATAATTGGTTATGAGATGTTTGTACGGGCTTATAAGACGGCTAGCACATTACCAATCCTATGCTTAATTATGAAGCTGTGCAGGCAAGAAAATGTGTCGATCATTCGTGGAGTGGAAAATAAGATTTGGGCTACCAAAATGCAAGATATTGAGAGGATGAAGGATGATACAAAATTTGAAATGCCAATCCATAAGCCTTTGGCATTCCAGATACAGACTAATCCTGTACCATAGGCATCAAATATGCCTTTAGGTTTGCCACTGCCTTTAGCCACTTTTGTTCCACAAGGCAATTCTGTAGGTTTTGGGTTCGTGCCTACACCTCTCAAGACAGACACCATGAACATAGCTTCCATGCCTTTTAGATACGTGAAGTACAGGTTGACCCAAGAAAATTTTGCAAAAATGGTCAGATCTCAAAAGAAATTCAAGTGGAAACTGAATATTTGGGTCAAAGAGTTTAAAACATTTATGGATAGAGTGGTAACAGAGGCTTTGAAGTCGTATGAGAATCTACACATGTGGATGGATGATATAGAAGAACGTGTTAATGAAAGGCTGATATAATTGTCTATTCTAGACTTGGTCAAATTTACTGCCGAGTTGAAGCAAGCCCAGGCTGATTTGCAAAACTGAAAAAGCAGCCTGTCCCAAGCATGTTTGACCCAGCTTTTGCAAAGCTTAATGGGGAAGAAGACCTAGTAGATCTCATGGTCAGACCACTTAAGGGTAAATGAAAAGAAGTAGATAAAAGTGGTGAAAAGAAGTCGGATAGAAAGAAAAGACATCAAAATAAGACACCACAGGAGAGGAAAATGAGAAAAATAATGAAAAAAATCAAAGAAAGATGAAAAAAGAGAAGGAAGTGAGATGAAAATGAAGAAGCTGGTGTTTCCACCAGTTCAGCGCAAGGAAGTGGGCATAGGCCAGCCCCACTACCTATCCCTACCCCTGTTACTGAGGTAAGGGCTAATTTGATCACCCCGATCACCGCTAGGGTCACTGCTACTGAGACTAAGACCACTGAAGCCTCTTATGACTCAATAGATTTACAAGCCTTTATTTATAATGCATCAAGGATAACATATTTATTTTCATGAGGGTGGGGTACTTTTATTGAATACCACGGGGGTTTTTGTTGCATGTGTTTTTTTTCCTCGTGTACTATCTAAGAGAACCGATATGTCTAGGATTTTTCACTCATCATGATTGTGTGATTATAAATATGTAATAACACCCCAAATCAAATTATGCTGATGACGAGCACGAGGCAAACCCATCACAAATTCCATGTTTACTTCTTCCCATTCCATGTGTGAATGCTGAACTCCTGCTGGACCCACTAGGCTTCTGGTACTCAATCTCAACCTGTTGACATGTAGAGAACTTAGCTACAAACTCTTTTATATATCTTTTTATCCCACTCCATCACTAAATTTCCTGCATATTATGGTACATCTTAGTGGCCCCTGGATAAATAGAGTAATGCGCGCCGTGCAATTCTGCTAGAATTCATTGCCTGAAGTCATCTACAACTGGAAAACATAGACGACCCTGGCAACACAACACACCATCTCCCCCTTGGGAGAAAACCTCTACTTTCTGATCTCTGAATGACTCTTTCAACTTAACTAACTTGGGATCTCTTTCCTGCTTTTCTCTTACTTCAAAAACTAAAGATGATTCTGTACTATTCTACACCCACACACTACCTTCTGCTGAATCAACTAAGCGGACACCTAGTCGGGCAAGCTGAAGAACTTCCTGAACTAACTTCTACTTGTTATTCTCAACATGAGCAACACTACCCATAAACAACCTACTGAGAGCATCCGCCACTACATTGGCCTTGCCCGAATAATACAAAACACTTATGGTATAGTCTTTCAATAAATCTAACCACCTTCTCTGATTCAAATTTAAATCTTTCTAAGAGAACACATACTGTAAGCTTTTGTGATACATCTACATGCACCCCATACAAATAATGCCTCCAAATCTTTAAGGCAAATACTACAGCTACTACTCAAGATCATGGTTCGGGTAATTCTTCTCATGAGGCTTAAGCTATCTAGAGACGCAGTCTATGGCCTTACCTCTCTGTATGAGAACACAACCCAAATCTACTCTGGATGCATCATAGTACACAACAAACCCATCAGAACCATCTGGTAGAGTCAAATTGGGCTGAGGTGAGTCGAGTCTTCAACTTTTAAAACTCTTCTCACAGGAATCTTACCACTAAAACTTGACTTTCTTTTAAGCCAATCTGGAGATAGGGGATGCAATAGATGAAAACCCTTCAAGAAACCAACGGTAATAGACAGCTAAACTCAAAAAACTCCTAATATCTGTCGGAGAGATGGGTCTAGGACAGTTTCTTACCGCTTAGGTCTTTTTAGAATCAACTCTAATGCTATCACCAAAAGTAATATGACCAAGGAATGCTACTAACCTTAGCCAAAATTCGCACTTATTGAATTTGGTAAAAAACTAATGGGATCAGAGAGTTTGAAGTACAATTCTGAGGTGATTTGTATGATTATTCTTGTTACAAGAATAGAAAAGAATGTCATCAATGAAGACTATAATGAACATGTCCATGTACTGCTTGAACACGCGATTCATCAAGTCCATAAAATCTGCTGGGGCATTTGTGAGACCAAAGGACATGATCAGAAACTCAAAGTGACCATACCAGGTTCGGAAAGTTATTTCTGGAATGTCTCATGTTCGGAAAGTTATTTCTAGAATGTCTCATTCTCTTACTCTAAGATGATGATATCCTGATCTAAGGCCTATCTTAGAAAAGCAACTGGCACCCTGAAATTGGACAAAAAATTCATCAATTATAGGAAGTAGGTATTTATTCTTGACTATGACTTTGTTCAACTGACGATAGTCTATACACATTTTAAGTGAATCATCTTTCTTATGCACAAATAAAACTGGTGCGCCTCACGGGGAAATATTGGGTTATCTAGGAGATCTTTTAACTATTTTATAAGCTCTCTGAGTTCAGTTGGAGCCATTCTATATGGCGGAATAGATAAAGGCTTATTATCTGAAAGAAGGTATATTCTGAAGTCAATTTCCCTTATGGGAGGAACTCTGGAAAGATCTTCAGGAAACACGTCAGAGAATTCATTTACTACTGGAACTAACTCAAGACTAGGAGTCTCTGAACTAGACTCTTTGACTTGCACAAAATGATAGACACATCCCTTGGAGATCATTTTTCTCACTCTAAGGTATAAAATCAACTGACCCTTAAGCGCTGTAGTACTACCCCTCCATTCAAGGACTGGTTCATTTGGAAACTGAAAACGAATAATTTTGTTTTTATAATCGACTGAGTCATAGCATGAATGGAGCTAATCCATGTCAAGAATGACATCGAAATCTGTCATCTCTAACTCTACTAAGTCTGCTGAAGTGATTTTCTGAGATATCATAACCGGATAGTTCATGTATACCCGCTGGGCTATAATAGATTGACCCACTGAGGTAGAGACTGAGAAAAATTCTATTAAGATTTCTTTCTTGACTTTGAAGTTGACTGCTATGTAAGGAGTTACAAAAGACAAAGAAGCTCCTAGATCTAATAAGGCATAAATATGTAAATGGAAGATCTGTAAAGTACCAGTGACCATATCGAGATAACTTTCCTGATCTTGTCTGGACTGAAGTACATAGAGCCTATTTGGGCGTTACCACATTCGAAACAAACATCATTGCCAGCTTTGCAGACACTCTGATGTTTTCTACTGCATTTCTAACCAAGAGGGTTTGTTCGAGCATTGCTGACACTACCCTAAGACTTAGAGCCTGGAGCCCTATTTTTGATATCGTTTCTGATCTTAGGTACTGGAGCACTGGCTGAGTACAGAAATGGAACCATTTTAGATAAAATTAAGAACGATTACTGCCTTCTGATTGAGGCTGAGTAAAATTAAAGCTACATGTTCTAGCTCTCTTATTCTTTCCCTCTCTCTCTCCTTATTCTTAGCCTCTTCTATCTGCTGAACATAAACCATGAGACAGGATATGTCCATCTCCTTAATTAGTATTATTGTTCTCCACTCCTTAACAACACTCTCTGACACTTTAGATATAAACTTGCTAATTCTGGACCAACTGTCTGCTACTATATGAGAGCATAACTGGCTGACTGAGTAAACTTGAATGAATACTCTTTCACACTCACACTGCCCTGCTTGAGATTGATGAACTCTAACACCTTTGCTTCTCTCAGCTCTTAGGGAAAGAATTTATCTAGAAAAGTGGTAGCAAACTCTTACTACTCTATCAGCTCTGCATTTTTACCCATGTCTACCTTCCAATACTTAAACCACGTATGAGTTTTATCTTGTAGCTGATAGGCAGCTAACTCAGCACTCTCACTGAAAGTCACTCCCATGATATCTGTGACTTTCTGAACCTGGTTGAGGAACTCTTGTGGATCCTCTTCTGACATAGATCTTTATAATAAAGGAGGATTCATTCGGGTGAAGTCCCAAATCCTAGTTGCAGCAGTATTGGCCACTGGGTTGGCCTAAACAGCAGTTGGTCGTTCATTCTGAGCTGCTACAAAATTGGCTAAAGTAGTGAATGCATCTCTGAATTCTGCATGAGAGATATACTCATCCAGGGGATCTGCTTGAACGGGTTGAGATGCTGACTGATTTTTTATTCTTCTTCCGTTGATCTTTTTGGGAGGCATATTCTATAAATGGAAGGAAGAAAAGGATTAGACTAAGAGTTTAACTTGAGCTCAGGCTCACTCGCACGACATGAATACTGACAGAAGGGAAACTTTTTCTAAAACATCTCATATCCTCTTGTCCATAAGTGTGGCACACTACACACCCATGCACAGGACTCTACTTTATGCGGATTTCAGAATCTCTAGGATACTGTTAAACCTTAGGCTCTTATACCAAGTTTGTAACGCCTCAAGTCTGTACCCCAAATGCAACACGGTGCTTACGACCCCAAAGAACCACAAGTTAACTCATGACTGATATCTGCTGTGAGCACTGAATAATAATACTATAATAAATGTGGAATATAGGCTGGAATTCCATATGCTTCATAATCTGAATACGGATAAATAATAATATTTGATAAAACATCTAAATCTGAAATACTATCTGAACTAGTCTAGTCTGAAAAGCCTCTAACTTAACTATTTGAATATGGAGTTGATGGGACAACCCCCCAACTAAATTCGACTACTAAAATACTGAAATAAAGATATATCCTCGATAGATGAGGACTCACTACTAAATCAGCTACTGCTGGCTAAATCTGTCTATACGCGGTCGGGAAACTGAGCATCCGAACCTATGATATAAGACATCATAGTGCAAAGAGAAAGTATGTGTCAGTACGTGGAATGTACTAGTATGCTAGATGAGGTAAGGCTAAATGCAAGTGTTCATATGCATGAATAGTAACTGACTGAATGATGTAGAATAACTGAATATGAGAGTACATAGATAATTGAACTACTATAAATACTGAGTATGCAATACTGTGCATATATGTGAATACTGTATTTGAGCTTTTACCGAAGCTGAATACTGAGTTCTAATAACTCAGTAACTAATATCTGAGATTTCCTGATAACAGAGTTACTGATACTGATTGACTTTATCTGATAGTCCTGATTCTGTAGAACTAAACTGAGTTCTATTCTGAGACTAAAACTAAAATTGTAGGAGGTAATCATCTAACTGATATGCCCCAAATAAGATAATCGGGGTCCAACCTATAACCCTAGTTGGAAGGGTGTCTATCATTGAAAAAATCCAATTTTGGGCCTTGGCGCGATGCACCACCATCGCGCTAGCTACTGGAATTCCACTGAAACTATTTTAAAAGGATGATTGGGAATTTGGCCTGTGACGTGATGCGGTACAATCGCAGAGCTCCACTGAAAATTGACAATTGGGAAAATGACCAGTGGAACGACGTAGTGGAATTGCATTGCCACACTGGATAAGACCTAGAAGTTCATCGTGATGAGGTCTTATTGCGTTGGCTTACTGATTTTTGACAATTGCCATTTGGCTTGGCTTCGCAATGAGCTGGCGTACATTTTGGCACACTATTTTACAAAAATGGCTATAACTCTTCTCCCGGGTTTCAAATTTGGAGAAATTTTATATCATTGGAAAGCTGACTGAATTTCTCACACAATGGCAAGCTCTGAACTGAAAAATACTAGGTATTTTAAAATTGTTATATAGGATAACTCATGCACTGAGAGCTAAGTGAGGCTTGAGAAATATGGGGTATTACATATGTATTGTTTCATTTTTGGCTTATACTATGTATGTTTTTTTCATTATGATGTTTGGAGTATTGTCTTCGTATGTATATACCATGTGTGTGAAAGAAAATAATTGTGTAAAAAGCTATTAAACTACGGATTGCTGAATTTTGTAAAGCAATGACCACCTTCAAAATTTTTCATTGTGCATATCTTATGATGTTTGATCATTGTGAATCAATCTTTGGCTTAGAACCTTTGAGTGGATAAAACTTGTTTATGTTAGTACAAGTCTAAAAGTTAGTAGCATGAGTATCAGTTTATTTCTAGTGTATGTGAGGTTTGGTTACATTTCTTACTCTATGTATACAACTAGAACTTGTCGGTTCAGTTTTGTAACGTGATAGTTGATTAAATAGGAAAGGATCACAAGTCGTTTTTCAATGAAGTCCACTCAGCCTTAAAAACCTAACCAAAAGTGTAGATGCTTAGTTTTTTTTTTAGTTTTTTTTAGCCTATATCCTTTTGTTCAACACCTATAACTTCCCTGTCTTTGTTTATTAACACCCTTTTTTGGCCTTGGTCCCTCCTAGGACATTGTGCACCTCGACTCAGGCAGAATACTTAAGTTGATGGTGGCTACTGTAAAGAGTTAATAATTGAAAGATAGTATTGTACAAGTCTCATTTGGCCCTGATCCCTTGGGATATTGTGTACCTCTACTTATGACTTAAGAATAAGTTGAGGGTGGCTAGTGTAGATAGTTAAATTACATAAGAAGAGCTTCATGAGGTTGAAAAAAGGACCTTTGTGACAATAAAGATGTAACATGAATTGGAAAGAGAAGTTTCAAAAGCAAAAGAGTTTTAGAAAAGTGAGGTTTGAGAGTAGCAACAGTGGAAAGAAGGGCAATGTCACTATTCCAAAAATATTTTTCACCTGCACCCAAAACCTCATTACAAGATATAGAAGGTCTTTTAGTTATCCTTGCTAATTAGCTATAGATGTTACAAGATAATTAGAGCATGCTTATAATTTTGTGTATGCTTTGTTTGAAATTTGTTGAGAGAGTCAGAGGTTTCATTATTAGTCCATAATTTAAATAACTAAGTATGCATCGAACTTCTTTGATTATGAGAGCAAATAAACTGTACTTGTGATTATTGGTTTTTGGACATCGTGCCTAAAGTGTATACCTGTCAGCATCCTAGAGTATAATGCCAAGCATGGATTCCTTTGAGTCAAGAGTACAAGAGTAGTGTATCCATTCAGTGTTTAATTGATGCTAGTTCCAACACCTCATATGTCATTCATTTTCTAAAAGAACACGTGGTGTGGTTTTGAGTTGCTTGAGGACAAACAATTATCTTAAGTTGAGGGTATTAATGTTCTGGCATTTGACAAAACAGTTTGCATTTCTTATGAGGGATAATTGTTTGTCTTCTAAAAACTATTGGTGTACTTGATGCTCTTTTTACTTGTTTTCAGACATCCAACTCAAAAGCAAGAATAACTCAGAAAGGTAGATACTGATAGACCATAACGGTCCAAAGTGACGGACTTTCGGACCTGTGACGGACCGTCGGACCTGCGACGGGCCATTAGCCTGGTCTTCTCTCCTTAATTAGATCATAAAGAAGTAACAGTATTGGGCAACGGACCAAGCGACTATCCATCAGACCTGTGATGGTCCGTCAGCCTGGCCGCCACTCCTTAATAAGAATAAAGAAGAACTTGGATTATAGGTACAGGAAGCACGACAGACCGTAAGACCTTAATAGACTGCCGCACCATCCGTCGCCTTTACCTGCAAGCCAGTAATAAACTGGATATCAGTCGATGGACCATAGCATGACTGACGAACCAGCAGGCGAACTGTTGCTGGTGACACGGAAGCTGAGATTTGAATTTTAAACCCCAACTTTTTGAGAGCCTATAAACATCCAACTTAGGGTTAGATTAGGCATCTTTTGACTATTTGCTGAAATTATAATGTACAATCATCTGATAAACAAGTTGAGAGCATAGGAATTTCACTATTGTTCCTTGTAGTTTGAGATTGGAGAAACATCTTTGAATTTGTAAGTTGATTTTAAATTATTTATGAACTATATATTTTTCTTCTACACCTTAACTATGTGTGGCTAAAGCTCCTATAACTAGGGTTATGGGAGCCTTGGTGTAATTCAATGTTAGAGTTATGGGATTGAAGAAACCTTGAAAATAATTTCAATTACATAACCTTGCAAACTTGAGGGATGTGCCCCTGAACATAACTTGCTTGAACAAAGAAGTTAGTGCTCAGAAAAGAGAAGGGTTACAAGATGGTTGGAGTACTTACCCTCTAATTTTATGATTGATGCCTTAACCAGATCAATCTCTTGAGTATTTAGTTGTTGTACCAATCTATCACTTTTAGTTTGAAAGAATTGAAGTAAATCCATCTTTGAAAGTTGAAAAATAACTAGATGAAAATAATTACGCAATTGTCCTTGTAATCGAAATTGTTGATGCATGGATTCATAAAAAACCACAGTCCTTAGCATTGAAACACCTTGGTAATTATAGAATTTGAAAAAAAATTTCACCATTAACTTTTGAACACTACTTTATAAATGGTCATACAACATGCACTCTACATCTCTTTTTTCCTCAAATCATGTGTAACAATGTGGATTTGTATAAATAATAGGACACATATAGTGACATTAAGGAGACTATTTTGTAATTCAAGCATATTGCTGCTACTTGGTGGTTCTGTAATTCTATTGGATCAACAAGACATTATATTATATGAAAAACTTTGCATTTATCCTTCAAACATAAAACACCAATCATGTGAACATAAATTACCCAACATCTGCTAAATGTTACACGTGTGGCGTTGCTTAAGATGGTGGTTGGAGATTTCTTCTGTGGTGGCATCGGATTGGTGGATTACGGTGGAGCATGGCTAAGAATATCAATGGGGCTTGATTGTTATTCCAAGGGTTCCCTTCAAACATAGGCTCTTTGCTCTTGTATGAATGTAATTATTTATTCCTTATGTCCTCTTTATCTTTTTCATTATAGAAGAAAATGCTATAGTAATTTAGAGAAATAAATTGAACATGAGAGTTTTTTCGTAAAATTATAATGAGATAAAAATTTAAAGAAAAAAATAGATGGTAGAGTGACAAGAGGAAACGAAAAATAAAAACAAATAAGGAGTAAGAAAAGGAAAAAATGTCAAGAAAAAGAAAGGAAAGAAAAGATTCCATATAATATGGCTGAGGTTGATTCATTTAATTTGTTCCATATTTTCCCCCCAAAATTTATAAAGAATAATGACAAATTGTTTAAATGGTAAGAGATATTACCTAAAAAGGTTTTAGAATGTTACTTGGAGAAAAAGGAGCGAATTGCCTTTTGAGAAGTATTTTTGGTAAAATAAGAAAAAGGAAATATTAAATTGTGCAATATATTAATAGAATTTAATAACATAAAATGGCATAACTTTATATATTTTCATAAATAGCTTAATTAATTTCAATTTTAGAATATGTATAAAATTTAACTGTTATGCTAATAACTAAATGTTGAATTTAAACTTATGGTCTTACTTATCTATTCCGACTTCTCTCTCCTACCATTAATATCTATTCCATGAATTTATTAAATTTTTTCAGTAATTTTTTCTTTTCTTTTCTCAATAATCGATAGACACCATTTATATTCATCATATATTAAATAATTAAGCAATATTACATTATATACTATTGCTTTTCATATAATATAATGTTATTATATAGTTCATAATACGCTTGTCTAAATAATTTTATATTATGTATTTTGTTTATATTCAATGTATATAATAATAATGTACATTATTAATATACACATATATATATGTGTGTGTGTGTGTGTTAACTTAAAAATAATAATAAAATATTAAAAATAATAATAAAATATAACTAAAATATTATATTAGTGATATATTTTTTTGCGGTAAATTAGTTAATATATATTGCTACCACATTTGTAGTTTTAGTAAATATATACCATATATATATACAGTATTTAATATATATATTGCTATAATAATATTATATTCGAAGAATTATTTCAATTATATAATTTACATATATAATGTTCGATATATACTGCTATTATAGATTTATCTCATATACCATTGACAAAAAAGTATAAGCATCATTATCCAAATTTATAACAAATTAAAATAATTAAAAAAGTATTTTATCAATGTAAAACTAAAATAAAAGACAACGTTATAGAAAAGGGAAGTAATAATTGGTCAGCCATATTAATGCAAGCGCCAACAAATTAGTAGGAATATATCATTACCTAATAAATTAAAATCGTTTCATCTTTTTTCTTCTTTTTTTATGAATTAATTTAGATGAAAAAAAATTATTTAGGTTTAAATTTTGGCTAAATATGTAACTATTCTTTGGCTACTGTGTTTTCTAAGAATGTATATTCATATAAAACTCTCTAAAAAAAAGTCATTTGTTAATTATATTGAGTGTAATTGAGGAATGCGCAAAATTAACGTGGGAGGATTAAAGTAAAATGGGAAAAAAATATAGAATAGAAAGGTATAAAGAAAACATGAAAAAAGAAGTAGAGAAAAAAAATATAATACCAAAGATTTGAATTTGATACTTTGATTGTATTTAACTAATTTATATAATCAATTTGAATGCATAAATATAAAATCTCATACATTTTGGATGAACTTTTAAATTAAAAAAAAAAAGGTATAAAGAAAACATGAGAAAAGAAATAGAAAAACAAAATATAATACCAAAGATTTGAATTTGACAATTTGATTGTATTCAACTAATTTATCTAATCAATTTGAATGCATAAATACAAAATATCTCTTACATCTTGGATGAACTTATAAATAAGATTTTTTCTTAATTTTTTTTATTTTATTTCATAAATTTATTGATGTTTTATATGATCGCGCGAAGCGCGACTATATTTACTAGTTATGTGTATAATCAACATTAAGATGTTTAGTTTGAAGAGAATTAATCAACGTGAAAAGCTCTGTTCTAAAACTTTTGCATATTTTTTAAGTTTACAATAATAAATTATAATGTATTCTTAATAGACAATAGCTAATGAGAAGTTTTTTTTGTGAAATGTTGGTACTCCCTCCATCCAAGTTTATTATTGACTTGATACACAAGTTAAGAAATAATTAATTTTAGGGCTAATTTAACTTTATCGTCCTTTAAATATAATAAATTCAACGCTTTGGAAAATGAATTCAGTAGTGAATAGTATTTAAAAGCAAAGGCAAAATAGATAGAAATGGATAAATTATCCATTGATTTTCTAAACTAGATAAATATTCTTGGGCATTTATTTCTAATACAATTGACAAGTGAAAATGAATGGAGGGGATAGAATCTATGATTGAAGAGACAATTTGTTGTGATTTGCGGTAAGTTTTCTAAAATTTAAGTATGTATTTTATGTTTACTAAAGTAAAGGTGCAATAATGAAATTCAAGAAAAGTTACAGCAAAACGAGTCGTTTACTATGATGAAAGTGTTAAGTGGAAGTGTAAGCAAAACAAGTAGTTTACTATTATGAAGGTGTTAAGTGGAAGTGTAATAATATATGCAGCTGAGAAGTTTTTTATAATTAGCCAAATCTGTAATAATTAGAATTTGCGTACACTCTATCCTCTTTAGACCTCACTATATGAAAATACATTGAATTGAGTATGTTGTTGTAATAATTAAAATTGTACACTCACTCCTACCAAAGGATGTTTATCATATTTATAATGAGTTGTACTTTTCTTTCTTAATCCATATATATTTGTTGAGCTACAATATTCTTTTCCTATATCATATTTGAATATAATTTATAGTTCATGGTGAATATCAATGTGCAATTATTAACGTGCAATACACATTTTTAAAAACTAGTTACCATAAAAATTATATGACGTTGCTACTAATAATAATATAATTTACTTTGTGCAAGCTTGCGTTCACGATCCATCAAGTAACCACTCTTAATTTAAAAATTAGAAAATTGAAGTGGATTAGATCAATCAAAGGTTTTAGAATCTGATTCAAAAAAAATGACCAACTTACCTTTATAATGATAATATATTTAATGCCATTCCCTTTATGCATCGTGGACACATGCAAGACATGCGCATAAGATAAAGATTCAAAAACGAATAAACACCTTGTTAGATTTCTAAATTTGGAACAACTTTTATTTTGACATAAAAAGTGAATGTTATTTATTTTAAATGCATAAATCAACCTCTAACTGTGTCATTGTGACATCTTTTTAATAATGAGCAAAATAAATAAAGAGAATATAATACATTATTCGATTATGTGGAGGACAACAAATAAAATAATTATAAGTGGCATTTTAATTTTTTGAAAAAACCTTTGATTTTAAAAAATAATAATTTTAAAATCTTTTAACACCCCCCACCCCACCCCCTAATCTTCTTCTCCAACAAACGGCCTCTATCCTTTTTGTTTTCTGCAAAATAACCCCACCCCACCTCTTTGCTTCCTTTTCCTTCTCCATTGAAATGTGAAACAAGCTTCTACTATTTCCTCAAAATTTCCTTTGATGGATGTCGAATGCCAATTTAAATCTATTGGTTAACTGATTTTTTATTTTTGAATCTTTTTCTTCATTGTATTCTTTTCAACTTTACCATCACCTTCTCTATCATTTTCGTCGAAAAAAATTTATACCAAAATGTAATAAATTAAAGTGAAAACATATACGTATCAGTTAATTACATATGCTACAAAACTTTTTCCTTTGAGTTTCTTTTATTCAATTTGCCAGATTTTTTATTTTTTTTCCTTTTACATTAGTTAGAAAGACAAATCTGTTTTTAGAGAATTATTAAAAAAAAAAACTTATGAAGAAGAAGGGAAGAAAATTGATCTTTGAAGAATTTGAGAAATTAGGGCTAAATTAGAGAATTGGGAATGTGGGAGAAGAAAAATATAAGTGAGTATGGGTCAATATTATCATTGGTGGGCCAACCAGGATGCCACATCAGCAAAAAAGGACCTTCAACACACCTTTGAAGGGTGAGTTTAGCTCAACGTGCCAACTGGATAAAAGTTGTCAAAATGACAGAGTTGGAGGTTGTTTTGAGTGTTTAAAATGAACCACATCTACTTTAGATGTCAAAGTCAAAGTTCGTGTCAAATTTAGAGACCTAACGATGTGTCTAACCTTGGATAAACAAAACGGGAAGGTCAATTAATCATAAAAGGAGTTTTTCCATTTAAGTGAACAAGGCACATACAAAAAACATGCAAGATTAAGGGTTTGTTTGGTATGGTGGTAATATTTTTTAGAAAAACAAATAGTTTTATAGTTATTTTCTCATGTTTGGTATGTAAGTAAAAGGGCAATCCGGTGTACTAAAGCTCCCCTTATACGCAGAGTCCGGGGAAGGGCCCTACCATAAGCTAAGGGTGTATTATATGCAATCTTACTTTGCATTTCTGCTAGAGGCTGTTTCCAAGACTTGAACCCATGACCTTCTGATCACATGGCAGTAATTTTATCAGTTACTCCAAGGCTCTCTTTCATGTTTGATATGTAAGTAAAAAATATTATTCTAAAAGTACTTTTGCATATCTAACACAAAGTTGCATTGTGAAGATAAACGGGGAATAGGGTAGGGGTGGGTGTAATGTAAGTCGGAGGGATCGAGTGAGGAGGCGGGAGGATGTTGGGGGTGGGGCGTATGAGATAGAGTTAGGGTGGATGGAGGTCGTGGAGTGGGTGGTTGTGAGGGTAGGAGGAGATAATGCAATTCATTTTTCCTATTTTCATTAAGGAAGTCATTTTTGTTATTCTTAAAAAGTTTATATTCCTAGAGAATATTTCAATTCTTTTAACCAATCAGACAGGAGAAAATAAGAAAATATATGTTAAGTCCTTAGTTTTGATGATTGACAAATTCATAGTTCGGGACTTGTTCCCTAGAGATTTTATGATGACAAAATCTATTACATATTAGGGAATAGGTTGGGCTCACCTGTCGCTATTATAGTCAACAGTCCAGCTGACACAAAGTACAAAAGTTGGTGAAAAGCTGTCTGCCATCTTTTAGCCTCAACCAATAGGATCTCTCCTAGGTTTCCTACATTTTCCTAAATGTTTACCTACATTAGCTTATTATTGTAGTAGGTTTTGAGGTGCAAACCTTCATCTTGTAACCATCTAGAGTTAGGTGATTGTTTAAAGCAAGAGTTAGCTTGTGAAGTCCAGTTAGAGTTAGCTGAAGGTGAGAAGCAATAGACTTACAGCTTGTGTTTTCTTGTAATAGAGTTATTTCTAGGAAACAAAGAATTAGGAGGTTAATCCTTGGAGACTATATTCAAGAAGTTGCTTGAGTATAGTGGATCTTAGAAATTCTGGAGGCAGGTCATGGTTTTTCTCCCTTGAGCAAGGATTTTCCACATAAAAACCTTGTGTTCTTTATTTTACTATATTCCTGTACTTCTTACTTTACATATATCTCATAGTTCTTGTTATGTGAGTGCATCAAGGAACAGTTACCTGAGTTGAGGAGCAACCCCTTCCAATCCTTCATTAGGTATCAGAGCAGGTCTTTCTTAATAAGTCTAACACTTTGGAAGGATCTTGAGAAATAGAGGTGTCATCAAAACTAGTTCCGAAGACCTCATAAGCTACTTATTATTATGAGAAAAATAAAACAGACTATATTTCAAAAAGGGTATTCAAAGCATTGAAGAGGTCAGGAGATATACTCAGAAAGGACGAATCTAGCAAATATTACAAAGAATACAAAAGAAAAACTACTGATAAGGGGACAGAAAAGTAGTAGGTTCCTGTGAAGTTTAACAGAAAAGCTGAAGCTGACAAGATTGCAAGTCAGTTGCTTGTAGAATGATGGAGTGACTCATAAAACAACTCAAGTGAGTCTGCACAAGGAGAATGCATCTCCACAAAGAAGAAGAGTGCAAGTCCTAGATCCACTCCTTGCTTTGATGGCAGATACTGATGAAATTGAAGATAAACTTACTACTCTCCTATATATCAAAGAGAATCTGAAGGATTAGTCCCTTAACAAGTAAATATCTCTTGCCTCCACACCGATTGACTCCTTAAATGAGATTGCTGAAGCCAAAAAAATCTGAAGAAAGCCCATGAGAAGCGTGAAGAAAAAATCATCGAGCTAAGCGTTCAAGTGATAGAAATTGATATGTTATATAAATAAAAAACTTTTACGCTTAAAACAAGGAAAATATGCAAGTTTCTGAGGCTTTTTTTGTTAGTTATGATCTATTTTAGGTATGTTTTGCAGGAAACTATGTTTTGAAAGATAAGTTCATGAAAATAGTAAAAATGGGTGTTTTTGTCCACTTTTGGAGCTATTAAGGATGATTGGAATGTTTTTCGTCTTGATCGTGATAAATGCATGTTAGAGATTCAAAAAAAGCTGAAAACCTGACTCTCAGCGCCTAATAAGTTGACCTACGGACCGCATGCACACCTACAGATTGTTTGTAGATGAAACAGGTGCCAAAAAGTCAAAACTCCGAGAGCTAAGCATTATAGGATTTTTTCTCTTGCTACCTGTGCCCTATGCCTGGGCCGCAGGTAGTACCTGCGTCTTGCTAGATCGAAAGTATAGGGAGCAGGTGGCCATCGACCCTATTTTTTCCTATTTAATTTGGCTTAGTTTTTAGGGTTTTTTCTTGTACTATAAATAACCCTTATGTACTTTTTAGTAGAGGTTACTCACTTTTAACCCTTAGAAATATATTTTTATTTCACGATCCATCTTTGATCCTGAGATTTCATTGTATTGACTTTGATTGATTATTCATTTTATGGTTGTGGGTTTTCCTCATCTTATCATTATGAATTCATCTTTGCCTTTCAATATGAATGTTGTTGATTTCTTCACAATCATCAGCGGCTAAACCCATAGCTAGGGTTGTGGAAACCCTAGCGAATTGATGAAGTAGGGGAAGTGTCACTGTTGGCTGGAACCAATTCCCATGGTATGCATTGCCTTATCTTGTATATGATTGATTTCTTAGTGAGTGCACACATTTGGATCCGACCTAGATATTGCTACTTGCTCTAAAAAAGGGGTAGTGACTAGGAAAGGATAAAGGCAATAGTAATTTGGTTGTTGCAGTACAACGGTATATATGAATAATTATTAGATTTCATATAATAAGTTGAGACTCAAAAGGTGATAGTTAAATGGGATCAGGGTAAGGGTTAGTAACGCGACACCCTGAGACTCAACAGGTAAAGGGTTAAATCCTCTTAGTCATCTAAAAGGCTGTAGGATGTACATAACTTATTGGTTCTGCATGCAAGGTATTGGGTTGGTTCAATAATGCATGACAAACCTATGGAGTTGAGATGCCAGGGAAACATAATCCTAGTTTTCACTTACGACTGACCTTCAACCAAGTTAATATTGTTTTGTGTTCGAGACGACTACAAATAAATCCCCCATTTACTTTATTATTTTGCCCATAGACTGTAACCACTGAGATCTGTCAAATCATGGGTTCGCTTGGGATTTGAACCCAACCTTAGTTGGTTTACTATATCTTGACAGTGACTGTACCATCATCTAAAAAGAGGTATTGCTTGGACATCATCAAGAAATTGGCATCTTTGCCAGGGAACACAGTGTTAATTTATGGATTAAGGTGTTTGTAGTATTTTTTTTAGTTTTTTTGTTCTTAGTTGGGCATACGTTGGTGTATGCCTAGCACACGGAGTAGAGGCAGTCTCTTTTCTCCCAGTGAATCCAAATCTAGAGAGGATCCTACAAACACCTGGTAAGATATCTGAGCCGAAAAGAAGTAATAATCCTGAAGGGGTTCGTGATATTGTACCTCCTACTGAAGGGATACAACATATTGTTGATCGACAGATTGGTAAGCTTTTAGCTCAACTAAAGCTGAAAGGAGATCAGCTGAAAAATCTCAAAGAATAGCTAGGGATGCGGATCTAGATGAACAAAGACAAACAGTAGACCACTGAGTAGCACTCATGGAAATCAAAATAGACCTAGAGGTGCCCGTGTTCAAGTTATCTCAGAATATCAGTATGTGCAGCCATATATTATTGATGAATAAGAAATTGGAGCCATAGTACCTCTTGTTTTTCCCCAGGCATCAAATTGACATTACAAGTGCCATGATCCAACTTATAAATTTGAAGGGTATATTTGCAGGATTGCCTACCGATGATGCAAACTTGCACCTTGAAAATTTCCTTGGGATGTGTAACTCGTATTCCAATCCAGGGGTAAATCAGGAAGTACTTAGACTGAGGCTTTTGCCCTTCTCACTTTAGGAGAAACATCTTTATGGTTAGGGAAATTTCCAAGAGGCTCTATCACAACTTGGAATGAGTTGTGCATGCAATTTTTAAATAGGTTCTTCCCTCCATCAATGATGTTGCAGCTAAAAGACAAGATTAATAATTTCAGGTAGTTGCAGTCATAATCCATGTACGAGGTTTGGTTCAGGTTTAAGAAGAAGCTGAACTTGGTGCCCAATCATCAATATTCAAGGAAGAGATTATCAAAGATATTCTATAGAGCCCTGAATATCAGTTCTAGAGCCATGGAAGACACCATCTCTAGAGAAGCTTTTATGAAACTACTTGTGAGGAATCTTCAAAGATATTAGATTGGATCTCACTCACTAACCAAGGGTGGAAAACTTGGGAAGATGGGAGGGGATCAGGTACTTATGTTATTGGTGCTTCCTGAAACCAAAGAGCAGTTGTTGATACAACAGTGCAAGAAATTATGTTACTAAGGACTGATTTAGGGTTTCTAGAAAAGCAGTTCGCAACAATAAGTTTTGAGAAAGTTAATGAAGTAGCAGCACTGGGGACAACTTCCAAAGCATATGAGTCTAAACTGGAAGAGGAAGCTAATTATTTGTATCGTCAGATTGCGGGTTTCCGAGCCCAAGGTCAAGGAAACCAAGGTTAAAATTATTATGATAGATACAGAGATCATAAAAGAAAGCGAGATGGTGACTAAAGGAAGAAGGATGACTACATAGAGAAGGGAGATAAATACATTTTGCCTAGTAGGTGCAATACAGAATCTCAAATGGAGGAGATGCTGACTAAATTAGTGAAGGGTCATGAAAATAATGAGGCAAGCCTTAAAAAGATTAAGGCTGATATTTCAAGATTGACCCAAAAGGTCAAGTCACATGCCACTGCTATCAAGCAATTGGAGCACTAGTTTGGGCAGATATCAGCAACTCAGAACCAGAGGCAGCCAGGTACCCTTCCGAGCAACATAATGCAAAATTTAAAAAATGATGGTCACGTACTTGCTATTACCATGAGGAGTGGTATCACTACTATGGATCCCCCAATTCTTGCTACAGAAGTTGTTGGTGATGAGCCACATACTATTGAGTCTGAGAAGGTAACAGGTGATAGAGGTATAGTTGCTAAAGATAAAGGTAAGGGTACGGTCATTGAGCATGAAGTGAGACAGATTTTGAGATCACCCTACCTATTTCGCAGCTACTGATGAAGCAAAAAGAGAAAGGTAAGTTCAAATGATTCATTGAGATGTTGAGAGAATTGAGCCTGAACATACCTCTTCTTGAGGCATTAGAACAGATGCCTGAATATGCCAGGTTCATGAAACAGTTGATCACCAGAAAAAAAGGAGCAAATTTTGAGGATGTTGATGGAGTGCACCACTATAGTGCAATCGCGACTAGGTACTTGGCACACAAAAAGGGTGACCTCAGAGCGTTCACTATACCATGTACTATTGGGTCATCCAGATTTGCCCGAGCCTTGTGTTATTTAGGGGCCAGTATTAATTTGATGCCAATGGTTGTCTTTAAGAAACTAGGCTTGAACCCACCGGAACTAAATTTGATACGGCTACTGATGATTGACTGAACAATGAAGAAACCTGTGGGAATCTCTTTTAATATGATTGTTAGAGTGGACAAATTTATTTTCTCGACTAACTTTGTCATCTTAGACTGTGAGGTTGACACTGAGATGTCCATTATTTTAGAAAGACCATTCATGGCCATAGGGAGACTATGGTTGACATGGAGAAGGGTGAGATGAAATTCTGAGTCAACAGTGAGGAGGTGACATACAACATTGAAAGTCTATGAATCAGCCAACCGACATAAGAATAGTGTCGGTGATCAATTGTATTGATAACCCTAGAGGATATTCCTATGGGTATCTTGATGAATTCTGAGTAATTATGATATTCACATTGTGATGTGATGTTAAATCAAGTGATGCATGGGAGGAAACCCATGGGCTTGTTGGTGAAATATGAGTAACCAACATGGCCATGTCATGCCGCGACATTAAATCAAGCGATGAGTGGGAGACAACCCACTATATTTTAGTGTTTACATTTTTGTCGTTTTTGTTTTGTAGGTTTTTAGCTTTTGGACCTTACATGTAATATGGTAAACATCGATATATCATTGATTTCCAGGTAAGGGGACTGTTTGATCAGCCCATCATGATTAAAACTTCTACATGATAAGTTGAGTAGAAAATAGAAAAGATGAAATTTTGAGGATGAAAAATTGTAAGTTATGGACTTTGTAACCTAATTTTACTTTTGGAACCTAAAATTTAGGTTGTGGGACCATAAGTATCTAAAATATATCAATATGCCAAGTACGGGTTGAGAAAAAAAGGGCCAAAAGTTTTGGCTCGGCACCTGCAGGCTGTAGGTGCTACCTGCGCCCAGGACCCAATCGCAGGTACAGGGCACGGGTACAAGCCATGTAAAGGTCAAAATTTGGGCCCACCAACATTTAAATATGACCTATTACAGCCCACACCTATATAAAAACATTTTAATCCTCATTCTAATCCTTAAAACTTCAAAATTCTCTTTGAATTCAAACTTCCCACTTTAAATATAAACCAACCCCATACTTAAGAAAAGGCAAAATTCACACTTGTTTGAGATACCAACTTGTCCAAACACGCTAGAAACAAGTTTCAACTTTGGTTTTGCTTGAGTTCTTTCCGGTTCTCTTTCGGATTTTCATATAAGAGGTAAGCTTTCTTGGCCTCCTAATGGTTATATAATGTTTTATTTATGGTTCAAATAATTTTATATGTGTATTTCATTGCTACATGTATAGAAACTATCATGCTTGTATGAGGGAGCCTTGAAGTAACCTAAAATCATAATGTAGGGCTTTGGTTCGTGTTAAAATTCTAAGTTAGGCCCTAACCAGAAGTTGAACTTGAATGAATGAAAGTAATATCATAAGTTGAACATGTTTGTTTGCTTTGAAATTTATGATTATTGAGTAGTGTATATATATTGGACTTGTGGGGATTTCAAATAGGTTAAACGGGTGTAAAAAGTGAGGAAAAATTCAAACTTTTCAAATTTTGAGTTTTTTTTCAATTTTCACTATCCCTAACTTTTGTTGGAAGATAATAATTGGTTTTTCAGGTATATATGGCACCTAAAGTGGTAAAAAAATAAGTTGGTACTTTAAGGAGACAGGAATGGTCTCTTGAGCTAAACGGTTTAGTGGAGGAGTATTCGAGATAGCGTCGTATTGATGTTACAGTTACAGTGACATGCAGAGTCATGCGGGGGTAGACTCTCCAGGATGCTCAGTCAGCTGCAGTATGGCCAAGGATAAAGTTTGCAAGGAGATCACTACCACATAATCTTCCACCCAATGATGATGAGGAGGAGGAGAAGACAGAGTCTAAGTCGACTCCACAGGCTAATACTCAGGACCACCAGTCTGAGGAGGGGTACCAGGGTTCTTTTGAGGACGTTGAGCAGGAGCATACATCAGTAGTACCCCATTCTAAGGAGGGTACCACTATACATACACAGCAGATAAAGGTACCCCAGTCTGAAGATGGTACAACATAGGTATCCCATGATACACAGCTGGAGAAGATACACCTACCACCAAATACACCTCCCGAGGAGAGACATCTAAGGTGGTGTGTGGTAGGGATGTGGTATATATATAATCTGGATAGACATGTTTGGGAGCTAGGAAGACCCACGAGATGTATCTATATGGAGAGCCAGATCGACTTATCGAGGCTGAAACGGTTACCATAGTTTAGGGCAGTATTTGATAGGTATTAGCTCGGGTGGATGATTAGGCCACTCAGTTCTTATTTCTTGGCTATGGTGTGGTAGTTTTATACATCTTACAAATCCACCAAAGTCCTTCCCATGGGCCATCATCCAGGATTTATCAAATTTGTACGGCAGACACTTCTTGATCATACACTAGTCAGAGGGGTCAGAGCCGATATCAGAGAGAAGACTCTCTGTAGATTTATATTTAGCCCAGATTATATCACACCCATATCTACAATAGAGTACAACCACATATTAAGGATCACACAGGATTATTATATTATGTGGGATGTTGAGCATAGAGCTGAGAGGGTCGAGATGGCTAGGTGGATAGCCATTTATATTTCACCACAGGGTGATGCTGCCCCATGGATTTAGGGGAAAGTTGTGATTAAGAAGGGAATGTTGAAACTAGAGGCAAAATTATGGTGGTTTCTAATTCAATATCGCCTACTTCTCACTGCCTTCAATAACACATTAATATGAGAAAGAGTTGCATTAGTTTCCTTCTTGATGGCTGGTTATGACATTGATTTTTCTTCCATCCTCAAGTTTGAGGTACATGATAGAGCTTTGGTGAGCTAACTAACCTATTATTTCCTTGTATGATCTAGAGGCTATGCAATAAAGAAGGTGTACCTAATTTACCAGGAGTTGATGAGAGGGTGACTTCCACTGCTACTGCACAAATGAGGACCATGAAGGGTCTGGCATGTCCAGGCACTTCAAGGAGAACTAGACAACAGGCAGCAGCACCACAGACCCAGACTGAGGGCCCATCATTTTTTGCAATACCTGATGAGGCACAGATAGATGATGCAGGTGTTGGTGTAGATATGGAGATAGGGGAGTATAAAGATGCTCCAGATTTGAGTACTCAGAGTGAGAGGACACAGGATACTTTTTCTTCTTCCCCAGCTTCGACCTCAAAGCTGTTTGGTCCATCTACAGAGCCTGCTCGCCCATCCACTACAGCTCCTACGATAGGTATGATTACTGTATCCAGTGATATTTTGCAAAGACTGGTGGACAGCTAGAGGGCTACAACTACTCAGTTGAAGGTTTTTAAGACAGAGATCAAGGTAAGAGTTAGTAATGCGACACCCTAAAACTCAACAGGTAAATGGTGAAATCCTTCCACTCATCCAAAAGACTGTAGGAGTTACATAACTTATTGGTTTTGCATGCAAGGTATTGGGTTGGTTCAACAACGCATGACAAATATACAAATTTGAGATGCTAGGGGGAACACAATCCTAGTGTTCAGTTATGATTAATCTTCAACCAAGTTAATGTTGTTCTGTGTTTGAGCTGACTATAAATAATTCCCCTCATTTACTTTTCTATTTTGCCCATAGATTGTAACCACTGAGATTTTTCAAATCACGTGTTCCCTTGGGATTCGACCCCAACCTTAGCTAGGCTACTATATCTTGACAGCGATAGTACCACCATCTAAAAGGAGGTGTTTCTTAGACGTCATTAGAACTTACTAGTGAAAAGGGAAAACTGAAGGATGATCTAAGTAAATGCAAAGAAGAGTTGATTGAATAAAGTGTGCAAGTGGCTGAGAATCAAACAACTTTTAAGAATATATCATGTGAAAATGATCTCCTGAGTAAATAGTTAAGTGAAATTACCAGGTTAGCCTCCAAAGGGAAAGCGGAGGGAAGTAGTATACAATTTCAGTTGAAAGAAGAAGTAGCTGAAGCTAAAGTTAATATGGTTGCTTCCCTTGAAAGATATTTTATTCTGGAAGGAGAACTGGCTAGAGTAAGAACCGAGCTTGCAAATGCACTTAAGTGGACTTGTTCACCACAAACTCTCACTATGCTTAACTATCAAGACCCAAATAGCAGAAGTAGTTTGGATTATAATTATCAAGGTTAAGGTTCTAACTATGCTGTCAATAACACTAATGGGAAAGATGATCACTTGATCTCATAATGTGGAAAGATCAGGAACTTGAGAAAAGTATGTCCTTTCAAAGAAACAAATTAGAGATAGATGGGAAAACTCATCATTCCAAGAAAAAGGAAAAGAAGATTACCCAGCTGGACCAAGAAGAAGTTGATTTATTGTCTATCCACCTATTGGGAACTCAATTTAAAATTGGTTCCCAAGACTAATGATAGTGATGTAGGGCAAGGCAAAAAGTAGAAGCTAATGCATGTGTAACTAAATATGGCTGCTCAGGGCATATAAACTAAAGGCTGAAAAGATACCTCTTTCATTAGACCCTTGAAAGAGGTGAAGTCTCCTCAGTATATACTTATGTTTACTTGAAGAAAAATAGTAGGGAACTGGTTGAGAAAAGCATGGGTAAACAAAGCCTATGAGATCCAGATAAATAGTGGTGGCCTTCATAATTCTACCTCAATGGCTATGTTATGGTAAGCAGGTATTCTGGCTAGATAGTGATCTACATATATAATTCAGCTTTATATCTTCTGCAAATATACACCCTTGGCAAAAAGGAGAAGATGAAGAAAAGATAAAGGTGACATAGCACAGAATGTTGTCTTCAAAACCATTCAGGGACTAGGTCCTCAATTAGTTCAGTATCATTTGTTGTTCTTGTATAATAATCATTTATACAATAATGATATGTGTCGCGTTATTTTACCGCCCATTTATAAAAGGTTGTCATATTCTTTAAGTTCAAGAGACACGCCCATCGAACCAAACACAAATCTTCAAGCACAACCTTTCATAAAATTTGAGTCGTTCTCTCTTGTCCTATTTAAAAATATTAATCAGACTTTCTTTCCATCATTTTGAAGAACTCTCTCTCTCTCTCTCTCAAGTATTATCAGTTCCCTGACACTCTTAAAACTCATTCCATCTACTCTTGCACAAAATCACTCAATCTCTACAAATTCAAATTCATCCTCACCCTTCAAAATAAATGAACCCACTCTCCTAAAATTAATAGACACTCCTCTATCACATCTAGGGCCAAAAAAAGATTTGATATTACTAAGTTTTCCCTCTATCCCTATGAAAAATAGTTATGGATTTCAACTCCAAGAAGGAAGAAACTCCCTATGCCTTTTATCAAAAAAGGGAAAATGTTACTGACGCCCATTTAAAGTCCAAAATAGCCTCCTCTAAAAATTCAGTTCCTGGTGAGGAAGAATCCAATACTGAACTCCTTAAAAGCTTCTTTTTTGTGTTCTTCTCTCAAGCCTACAAATCTGAGGAATTAATCTGTGATGAATCAGTTCCTTCTAGTCAGGATTTTGATTCCTCCTCAAGAACCCAAACCTTCTTATCTGACAAGTCTATTTCTTCCAGTAAATTAGATAGTACCTCCTTAGATGAAACCCTATTTGAAGATTTGCCAACCTCTAGGGAGCCTCCTTCTAACATTAAATCCATGAGTGAGGAAATTAGAGTACAGGGTCTCACAGCCTTAAGTGTAGAACCACCAAGATGGGAAACTCCTCCTATAGCTTTTTTTACAAATAAACCAAATGTTTTAATCTCTGGTTATGATAATTAACAAGAGACACTTCCCCAGTACTTGATTTCTTGGGTCGGAATAAGACTGTACAGAGTGGCTCAGATAGTAACAATGATAAACTATTGGCCTAAAAATTGCCCAGGA
The DNA here is from genome assembly GCF_002878395.1 of Capsicum annuum. Taxonomy (NCBI): domain Eukaryota; kingdom Viridiplantae; phylum Streptophyta; class Magnoliopsida; order Solanales; family Solanaceae; genus Capsicum; species Capsicum annuum. The sequence continues at coordinate 210,685 of NW_025850043.1, forward strand.
AGGGATCAATGCCTTTAGGAAGAGGCAGGACACCAGGGAACAGAGTTAGTACCAGAAATGCAATAAAAGAATATCTGGTTAAAAATAAGAATGACACTAAAAGGAGAAAAATGGAAAAAGGAAAAGGAATAGATATTATTGAAGCAGTAGTTGTTGATGAATTTAATGGGGAAACAAAGGATTATGATAGAAAGGACAGTGATTGATAGTATTGATAGGTGGCTCTGGGGATGTAGTTCTCCTCCCCCTTATTTCTTTCAGAGTGGAAGAATTTTTTGATGCATGCTCAGCTGGAGCCTTACTTTGATTAGTTCGTATAGTGGGTGGATTACTAATCCCCTCTCCGGCAGCCACATCTACTTGTTTACCGGTATTCTTGCTTCTGGTAACCAGCATTATTACTATAATAAGAGAAACAAATGGATTCAGTGGTCAACTATGACTTCATATACAATATAGGCTCTATCGTACAATCTAAGACATGAAGAAAAAAAAACAATTTCAAAGTGCCCATAGCCTCCTATTTATAGATGCGGTGCACGACACATCGATAAATAAAACTCTACGTAGACACGGCTTTGTAGACTCACTAGGACGAACTTCTCTGATACCATTATTGTCACGCCTCAAACCCTATTGGGTCAGAATGGCACCCGTAATCGAGGAGGCCCGGGAGAACCATCTCATAATCTTATACTTCTCATGCATACCTCTATGACAACCCAAAATTTGGACAGCATCATGTCGCGTATAAAAGAAATAATCACTTGTATAAGCTCGAGAACACATATATACGTATATATAATTCTTAGCCATTGGAGCCATCATGTCTATTAACAAAACACCACCTTGACTGTACATTAGGTCTACAAAGCCTCTAGACAATACACAGAGTTTAACTAAGGTCGGGATACACCCCTCCATATAACTAACTTCTATATAAATCAAAAGTGACTGGATATGACACAGAAAGCCCCGAAGCAAACTGGAGCTCACCAAAAGCAGCTTGATATCCTGGCTCCTACTTGTGCGGTGTATGAGCTGAGGTACCTGTGCCTGCAGCATGAAATGCAGGTCCCCGTGGGGGACGTCAGTACGAAATATGTACTGAGTATGTAAAGCTGTAGATAATCACATATGATATAGGACCTCAATAAAAATTAGAAACAAGTGAATAAATCATAATAGGAGTGGACCACACTTACTAGAACTTGTTACAACCTGTACATTGTATTTATTTAATCACTTTACCTTCGTTCTTATCATCTTTGTAATCATAACTGTATTGTACTGTGACCATTAGGCTACCTCCAGTACATATCAACTGGGATTGACCCATGATAGGCTTGTGCCCCTGGGATACCACCCATAAACAAATAAATAGGGATCGACCCATGATAGGATTGTGCCCCTGGAATACCACCCATAAACACATAAATAGGGATCGACCCATGATAGGCTTATGCCCCTGGGATACCACCCGATAAGAGAGAACTTTCATCACTTAGTTTAATTAATCTTTGAGATTTTTATTTCGGTTGCCACCGCATTTTTGATACTTTGAAACAATGATACATCATTAAGAGACATATAAATAGACCATCAATGCAATAACAATGAAGTAAGAACTCATTGGCACATCAATGAAGTATTTTGGAGTCATCAATTCCATAATAATGAAGTAGGAACTTATTGGTATATCAATGAAATGTTTTGGAGTCATTAATAGCACATGGATCTTGTTTGAGTAACCGGATACCTTCTGACATTCATTAGTGCAATAAACATTTGGAAAACAAGTAAGTATTGGAATGTCTTGACATCTTGTAGGGTGGAAACAAGTTCATTGGTAACGTAGGACATCATACAAAACCATTATGGATCACATGTTATTGAATAACTTTGGAAACTTTCTTAATTGGACAATTGTTCACTTTCATGCCCAAGATATGGTATAGAGTATGCTTTACATACCTGACTGTCAATCTTTAATACTAGTCCCAAATGGACTTCCTGTCTTTTTGGATTGCTTATCTACAATGAACATATATAGCAATCTAGTATTAGCAACCAAACGTCACAATTTAATTATTTGAATTCACCAAACAAGCGGTTAAGTAGTAAGCCTTAATACACCATAAAGGGTGTCACTTTAACCCTCTTATACTCCAATTACATTCACTTGCCATGTATATTTATACAACATCCTCCAATATCAAGTTTGGATTCATTTATCCTTCTAACCAATCCATTAAACCAAATTGAGCCATAGACATAAATAATCATCAATTTAATAGTATATCACCATATCCACCTTCCATAACTCAATTACCATGTCCACCTTCCATAACTCAATTACCATATCCAACTTCCATAATTCAATACAACCAAACCATGCAAAATAGTCCATAACCCTATTTCTATCACCTTTCAATAACAACCAATACATATAATCCTCTATCACACATATACATATGGAAAAGAACAAAGGCAAACCATATTCATACCTTAGAATTCACCTCTTGATTATGCAATACTATTTGCACAAATAATAGGTGTCGTTCAAAGATCTTGAGATGACAAATGCAGTTATCGGATTACTTTGGAATTTCTACGGTTGAATCAAAAGCAATTTAAAGGTCAAATTTGGCTAGGGTTTGTTCTTCCTCAATGATTGATGATGAAAATAAGTTTTTGAACTCATATAAATGTATATATACACATATTCCCGTCCATAATATAATAGGAAATGACCAAAATGCCTTTAAAATTTAAATAATGTCAAATCTGTCCTTTGGTGGACTGTTTTGATAAGCTAAAGTAGATCGACCTAAAATCTTTTCTCCGATATTGAATTTGGGTGAAATTGGTATCGTTGGAAGGATAATTCAAAGGTCTTTAACTTCATATAAATTAGGCCACCCATTTCGTCTTGTACAACGAGCTATGATCGTCTGAAGTTGACCCTAAAAATCTGTTTTGGTAGGCTGAAGTAAAACGAGTATAACTCCTTACTCAGACGTTGGATTTGGATTAAACTAATTGCATTGGAAAGAAGACTCAAAGATATTTCTTTTTATAGGTCGCAGCTCTCCTAGTTTATTATATTAAAGGAGTTAGGATCATTCAAAATTGACCCAAAAATTCGGCTGGCCTCAGTAGTTTGTGTGCAGGAAATTTTCCTGCACATTTACTATTCCCAAATATCCCGGCCACCGTTTTATAGTTTCAAATGTGCTTGATTATATCCGAAACCTATCCATTTTTGGAAATCTTTATATCGTTGGAAAGCTTATTCAATAACCTTCGCATGGAACCATCAACGGGCAAATTCCGGTATAAATAAAATAAAAACATTAATTCCATATCAATAAGACCAATACACGTACTTGAATACGCCAATACACATACTTGAATACGGGGTGTTACATCCTTTCCTCCTTTAGAAAATTGGTCCTCAAATGTTAGCGTAGTTATTCAACCAAAACAAGTTCAGGTCGATCATTAATATTCACATCATCACATAAATACTATGCATATATAAAAAAAAACTTAATTGTTAATGTCATAACTCCGTTTCTTGAACTTTCTCTTCATATTTGAACAAATGAGGGTACTTAGATTTCATTTCTTCCACAGCTTCCCATGTAATTCTTCCCTTTGACAATTTCTCCAATGTACTTTCACAGATGCTATCTCTTTATTTCTCATCTTTTTAACTTGGCGATCTAGAATAGCAATAGGCACTTCCTCATAGGTAAGATCTTCCGCAACTTGCACACCCTCAGTATAAGTGATATGTGATGGATCTCTGATGCACTTTCGAAGCATTGACACATGAAATACCGGATGTACTGATGAGAGCTCCTGGGGTAGCTCTAATTCATATGCAACTTGTCCAAAACTTTGAGTGATCTTATACGGGCCTATATAAAGTGGACTCAACTTCCCTTTCTTGCCAAATCTCATTACCCCTTTCATTGGTGATACCTTCAAAAATACCCAGTCACCTATAGAAAACTCTAGCCCTCTCCTTCTACTATCCACATATGACTTGTGTCGACTTTGGGCTATTTTCAGACGTTGCTGAATTACTTTAACCTTCTCTATGGCTTGATAAACAAGATCCAGTCCGAACAAAAGAGTTTCACCCACTTCGAACCATTCTATTGGTGATCTACACTTTCTTTCATATAAAGCTTCATATGGTGCCATTTTTATACTTGAATGATAGCTATTATTGTAGGAAAACTCAATAAGAGGTAAATGATCATCCCAGTTGCCCTTAAAATATATTACACAAGCTCGTAGAATATCTTCAAGTATTTGGATGGTACGTTATGCTTGTCTATCTGTTTGAGGGTGAAAAGTTGTACTCAACTTCACTTGTGTTCCCAAACACCTCTGAAAAGACTTCCAAAAGTTTGCGGTAAATTGGGTTCCCCGATCTGATATAATAGAAATTGGCACTCCATGTAATCAGACTATCTCTTTAATGTACAGCTTCGCATACTCTTCAACTGTGTAAGTGGTAACTGGTAGGAAATGTGTAGATTTGGTGAGCCTATCAACAATCACCCATATAGAATCGAACTTCTAGGATATACGAGGCAAACCAATAACGAAATCCATGTTGATCATGTCCCACTTCCAGCTTGGAATATCAATGCATTGCATATAACCTCCGAGTTTTTGGTCCTCAACTTTAACTCTTTGACAATTTGGACATTCAACTACAAATTCTACAATGCTCTTCTTCATGTCATTCCACCAATACATATCTTTCAAATATTGATACATTTTGGTTGATCCTGGATGAATGGAATACCTTAAACAATGTGCCTCTGTCATAATCTTCTTTCTTAGCCCGTCTACATCCGACACACACAATTGGTTCTGGGACTGAAGTACTCCTTCTCGCGTAAGCTCAAATGCCTTGGTCGGACTACACTGAACGTTCTCCTTAAGCTGTAATAAAATAGGATTTGGATATTGCTTCTCTTTCACTTCAGCTACTAATGAAGATTCCGCAGCATTATGTACGATAAGCTCTTTATCCGGAGTTTCAAGAAGGCGAACTCCCAAACTAGCTAACTGCTGAAGATCTTTAATCAACCCTTGCCTTTCTATAGGCGCCATCATAGCCTTACGACTTAACGCATCAGCTACCATATTTTCTTTCCCTAGATGGTACAAGATATCAATATCGCAGTCCTTTAATAGTTCAAGCCATCTCCGCTACCTTAAATTTAGATCCTTCTGATTAAAAATATATTTCAAGCTCTTATGGTCAGTATATATATCAATATGAACCCCATATAAGTAGTGGCACCATATCTTTAAAGCAAAAATAACTGCTGCCAGCTCAAGATCGTGTGTAGGATAATTTTTCTCATGTGGCCGCAATTGTTTAGAAGCATATGCTATTACTTTACCATGCTACATCAATACATATCCTAAACCAATTCTGGAAGCATCACAATACACTGTATACCCTTCGGTGCCTTCTGGAAGTACCAACACGGGCGTAGAAATCAACTTGTTCTTTAAATCTTAAAAACTCTTCTCACAGGCATCATTCCATTGGAATTTGGATGCTTTATGGGTTAGCTTGGTTAAGGGTGCTGAAATGGAAGAAAATCCTTCAACAAACCTACTATAATAATCGGCCAACCCGAGAAAACTATGAATCTCCGTAGGCGTTGTGGGCCTTGGCCAGTTCTTCACAGCTTCTATCTTTTGAGCATCAACCTTTATCCCTTCACTAGATACAATATTCCAAAAATGCCACCGACTTTAACCAAGACTCATATTTAGAGAACTTTGCATAAAACTTACAATCACGAAGAGTCTGCAATGCCTGTCGTAAGTGATTGGCATGGTCCTCTTCTAATCTAGCATAAACTATAATACCATCTATAAAAATTATCACAAATACATCCAGGAATGGCTTAAACACCCTATTCATCAAATCCATAAAAGCTGCGGGTGCATTTGTTAGCCCAAATGACATAACTAGAAACTCATAATGACCATACCGTGTTCGAAAAGCTGTCTTGGGTATATCCTTATCTTTGACCCTCACTTGGTGGTAACCTAACCTCAAATCAATCTTAGAAAAGCACTTGGCGCCCTATAACTGGTCAAATAAATCATCAATTCTTGGGAGAGGATATTTATTCTTAATAGTCACCTTATTCAATTGCTGATAATCAATACACATCCTCAGAGAGCCATTCTTTTTGCACACAAATAACACTGGTGCTCCCCAGGGGGACATATTAGGCCTTATGAATCCCTTCTCTAGCAAATCTTTCAATTGCTCTTTCAATTCTCGTAATTCTGCTGGGGCCATTCTATACGGAGGAATGGAGATTGGTTGGGTGTCTAGTATTACATCAATACCATACTCTACTTCTCGTTCAGGAGGCAAACCTGGAAGATCTTCAAGAAATACATCAAAAAATTCATTTACCACCGGAACAGCGTGAAGAATTGGTGGCTCCGCTTCTGTATCCCTTAATCTAACTAAATGATATATGTATCCCTTGGAAATCATTCTTCTTGCCTTAAAATAAGAAATAAATCTACCTCTTGGCGCGCCAATTTCACCTTTCCATTCAAGGACTGATTCATTTAAAAAATGGAAATATACCTTTTTCGTGCAGCAATCAATTGTGGCATAACAAGACGCCAAACAATCCATACCCATTATAACATCAAAATCTACCATTTCTAAATCCACGAGATCAGACATCGTATCACGACTACAAACAGTTACTATGCAGTTTTGGTAAACTCTTCTATTTATAATAGATTCCCCAACCGGTGTGGACACTTCAAATGGCTTAACTAACAGTTCGGGTATTCTTTCAAACTTTCCAGCAACCAATGGAGTAACATAAGATAATGTAGAACCGGGATCAATTAAGGCATATACATCGAATGAAAAGATAGACAACGTACCCGTAACCACATCTGGGGAAGCCTCTAAATTCTGTCGATCCGCCAGAGCATACGTACGATTTTGAGCCCCGCTAGAACTCGTGGCTCCTCTATCACCTCTAACATGACCCATTGGTTGTGCACTCCTTCTTGAATAAGGCATCGATGATGATGCAACAAATGACCCCGTAGGTCGTGCCATACCCCCTATGCTCCTTCATGGGCATTCTCTCATCATATGCTCCAACATAACGCACCAAAAGCAAACATTGGTCCCCAGCTGACATGCGCCCAAATGATACCTTCCACATTTATTGCATGGCTCTCGAGGAGGTCTAGATTGGCTCATATTCCCTTGCCCTTGGTATCCCACTGTCCGCGAACTTTGAATCTCACTTCTGTGCCTAAATTGATTTCCTCTGGACCCTTGGAACTGTGGTGGGGCACTAGCTGCAGAATAAGAAGATAATGGCCTAGGTGGTCTAGTAGAAAACTATGGTCTGAACCCTCCTTGGGTTGCCATGAACTGCCCTATAGATCTAGCCCTCTTAGAATATCCTCTTTCTAATTCCTGTGTTCTTCTCCTCTACCTCTGATCTTCCATTTTCTGTGCAAAAGCTTGGATCCTCGCTATGTCCATATCTTTATTCAAAGTGGCAATAGTATAATCTTTAACCAGATATGGATCCAGCCTATCCACATATTGATGAACTTTGTCATCCATAGTAGCTACAACATTAGAAGCATATCTCGATAAGGAATTAAATCAGAGACTGTACTCTCTCAAGCTCATATTCCCCTGACGAAGATTTAAAAATTGATCTGCACGGGCCTGACGAATCTCGAATGGAAGATAATGATCAAAAAATGCCTCTTTGAACTCCTTCCAAGTAGCTGGGGGTGCATCAATACCCCTAGATCGTTTCCAGTCCTCGTACCAATATATAGCCTCCTCTTTGAATCTATACACCGCTAACTCTACTGTCTCTCTACCCGTTACATGCATAATATCTAAGGCCCTTTGAATTTGATCAATAAAGTCCTGTGGGTCCTCGTTAAGATCTGATCCAGTAAAAGTAGGAGGATCCATCTTAAGAAAATCCTGTGTTCAAAGGCTAGCCACCCTATTTGTACCACTAGGACCCGTGGTAGGAATGGTTTTCCCTTGAGCTTTTCCAACAACTATACGAGTAAAAAGTTGCACTGCATTTCTAAGATCTTGATCAGCAGCATTAATAGGTGGCTCTGGGGATGTAGTTCTCCTCCCCTTTATTTCTTTTGAAGTGGAAAAAGTTTCTGATGTATGCTCAGCTGGAGCCTCACTTTGATTAGCTGGTATAGTGGGTGACTTACTAGTCCCCTCTCCGGCAACCACATCTACTTGTTTATCGGTATTCTTGCTTCTGGTAATCGGCATCATTACTATAATAAGAGAAATAAATGGATTCAGTGGTCAACTATGACTTCATATATAATATAGGCTCTATCGTACGATCTAAGACATGAAGAAAAAGAAATAATTCCTAAGTGTCCATAGCCTCCTGTTTATAGATACGGTGCGCGACACACCGATAAACAAGACTCTACGTAGACACGGCTTTGTAGACTCACTAGGACGAACTTCTCTGATACCACTATTGTCACGCCTCAAATCCTATTGGGGAGGACTAGCACCCATAATCGAGGAGGCCCGGGAGAACCATCTCATAACCTTGTACTTCCCATGCATACCTCTATGACAACCTGAAATTCGGACAGCATCATGTCGCATATAAAAGGAAATAATCACTTGTATAAGCTCGAGCACACATATATACGTATATACAATACTTAGCCGTTGGAGCCATCACGTCTATTAACAAAACACCACTTTGACTGTACATTAGGTTTACAAAGCCTCTAGACAATACACAGAGTTTAACTAAGGTCGGGAAATACCCCGCCATATAACTAACTTCTATACAATACTAAAAGTGACTGGATATGACACAAAAAGCCCCGAAGAAAATTGGAGCTCACCAAAAGCAGCTAGATATCCTAGCTCCTACTTGTGCGGTGTATGAGCTGAGGTACCTGTGCTTGCAGCATGAAATGCAGGTCCCCCGTGGGGAACATCAGTACGAAATATGTACTGAGTATGTAAATCTGTAGATAATCACATATGACATAGGAGCTCAATAGAAATCAGAAACAAGTGAATAAATCGTAATAGGAGTGGACCACACTTACTAGAACTTGTGACAACCTGTACATTGTATTTATTCAATCACTTTACCTTTGTTCTTATCATCTTTGTAATCATTAATGTACTGTACTGTGACTATTAGGCTACCTCCAGTACATATCAACTAGGATCGAGCCATGATAGGATTGTGCCCCTGCGATACCACCCATAAACACATAAATAGGGATCGACCTATGATAGACTTATACCCCTGGGATACCACCCGATAAGAGAGAACTTCCATCACTTAGTTCAATTAATCTTTGAGATTTTTATTTCGATCGCCACCGTATTTTTGATACTTTGAAACAATGATACATCAATAAGAGACATATAAATAGACCATCAATGCAATAACAATAAAGTAAGAACTCATTGGAACATCAATGAAGTGTTTTGGAGTCATCAATGCCATAAAAATGAAGTAGGAACTTATTGGTATATCAATGAAACGTTTTGGAGTCATTATTACCACATGGATCTTGTTTGAGTAACCGGATACCTTCTGACATTCATTAGTGCAATAAACATTTGGAAAACAAGTAAGTGTTGGAATGTCTTGACATCTTGTAGGGTGAAAACAAGTTCATTGGTAATGTAGGACATCATACAAAACCATTATGGATCACATGTTATTGAATAACTTTGGAAACTTTCTTAATAGAACAATTGTTCACTTTCATGCCAAAGATATGGTATAGAGTATGCTTTACATACCTGACTGTCAACCTTCAATACTAGTCCCAAATGGACTTTCCGTCTTTTCGGATTACTTATCTACAATGAACATATATAGCAATCTAGTATTAGCAACCAAACGTCACAATTTAATTATTTGAATTCACCAAACTAGTGGTTAAGTAGTAAGCCTTAATTACACCATAAAGGGTGTCACTTTAACCCTCTTATACTCCAATTACATTCACATGCCATGCATATTCATATAACATCCTTCAATATCAAGTTTGGATTCATTTATCCTTCCAACCAATCCATTAAACTAAACTGAGCCATAGACATAAATAATCATCAATTCAATAGTATATCACTATATCCACCTTCCATAACTCAATTACCATATCCACCCTCCATTACTCAATTACCATATTCACCTTCCACAATTTAATACAACCAAACCATGCAAAATAGTCCATAACCCTATTTTCATCACCTTTCAATAATAATCAATACATATAATCCTCTATCACACATATACATATGGAAAAGAACAAAGGCAAACAATATTCATACCGTAGAATTCACCTCTTGATTATCCAATCCTGTTTGCACAAATAATAGGTGCCGTTCGAAGCTCTCGAGATGACAAACGCAGTTATCGAATTACTTTAGAATTTCTACGGTTGAATCAAAAATAATTTAAAGGTCAAATTTGGCTAGGGTTTGTTCTTCCTCAATGATTGATAATGAAAATGAGTTTTTGAACTCATATAAATGTATATATATACATATTCCCATCCATAATATAATAGAAAATGACCAAAATGCCTTTAAAATTTAAATAATGTCAAATCTGTCCTTTGGTGGATTGTTTTGATAAGCTAAAGTAGATCGACCATAACTCTTTTCTCCGATATTGGATTTGGGTGAAATTGGTATCGTTGGAAGGATAATTCAAAGGGATTTCATTTTATATAAAGTAGGCCACCCAGTTCATCCTGTACAAGGAGTTATGGTCATTTGAAGTTGACCCTAAAAATCTGTTTTGATAGGCTGAAGTAAAACGAGTATAACTCCTTACTCAGACGTTGGATTTGGATAAAACTAATGGCATTGGAAAGAAGACTCAAAGATCTTTCTTTTCATAGGTCGCAGCTCTCCCAGTTCAGTATATTAAGGGATTTATGATCGTTCAAAGTTGACCCAAAAATTCGGCTGGCCTCAGTAGTTTGTGTGCAGGAAATTTTCCTGCACATTTACTATTCCCAAATATCCCGGCCACCGTTTTATAGTTTTAAACGTGCTCGATTATATCCGAAACCTATCCGTTTTTGGAAATCTTTATATCGTTGGAAAGCTTATTCAATAACCTTCACATGGAACCATTGACGGACAAATTTCGGTATAAATAAAATAAAATAAAATAAATTAATTCCATATAAATAAGATCAATACACGTACTTGAATATAGGATGTTACAAGCAACCCCTCCCAACCCTTCAATATACCTGACACACCCTAATATTAAAAAGTCAAAAAGAAAAAGAATTTGTAGAGGATCCAACAAGTCCTTGCAAGAATCAAATTCATTGGGTTGCCATTTATGTTAGATATAGTTCAAGATCTATCCAACATGTGAAAACCTCTAAAGAAGATTTACAAATCTACCCAACAAATTAAGATAAAGAAAACATCATATTCTACTTATAAATTTACTTTGTAAACCAAAAAGAAAAGAGATGGAGTCAATGAGAGAGACTCTGTATCAACTTATTGAAAAAAAGCTACAATTCTCACTAAGAGTGGTTGTAGTGATTATCACAAGAAACCTGTAACCAGGAGCAACAGAATCAATCTTTGCAAGGGGATAAGACTAGAATTTACATCGAATCTGGAACAATATAGAAATATGGGGTGTCTCCTTAATTAATTTTTACACTCTTCCATTCTATTATTTACCGCTTTCCTTTTACTGCTCAACTTTTAGTCGATTTTCATCCAAATAAGTCAAATTTAAAATAGGAAAATATACAATTCATGCTGTTATACTTTTAATCAGTGTAAGAGCTTGGTCTCGCCAAATTTTTATTTCGTTATCGCTAGTGAGCAAAGATCATGTTTAATCACATTATTGTTAGTGATTTATTCCAAGAGGGAACTTTTTTTTTACATTCGATGTTCGATATCTGCATTAGAGCCCAATTAAATTTAAATTTGCATTGAAAAGTCCCACATTGAGGGATAAAGTACTCCCTGACAAAGACGACTTCGTATTAGGAGGCTTCAAACCTGAAGCCTCTAATAAAGGATGAATATTGGATAACTAATCTTGTGAGATATCCTTATCTATCACTTCCCACCGAACGACCCCTAAACTTAATGGTTTTGCGTTACACTTTTCTGCCTACTTACAATATGATTTGCTAGCTGTGTTCTATAGTGGATATCTTAGATTGCCTCAGCAACTTAGGTATTGATAGAGACATTCTTCAATAATTTTGAATATGTATTTTCAGAAAAGTTAATGCAGGGCTTCAATAGATTCGATGGCTTCGTTTAGAGATTTATGAGTAACTTTTTTCTAGGACTTCCACTATATATTTAGCATTTCCTATGTTTTGTTTTGTTTTGTTTTTTCTTTCATTGTTAAGTCATCTTCCAAAAGATGGTTACAGTTAATAGTCCATAAATATTACTCTACTAATATTTATGAGAATGGTTGCCTTTTGGTCGTTCTCGTGGGATTGTTTTTGTCATTTTGTAAAATTGCTCTTTGTTGGATTTAATTAATTACTTTGAATAGTGGTTTAAAAAGATCAATACTTAATGTTGTCTTTTGTGTCTTCAAGAAATTCAACACTCTTTCTAAATTTGCAGGCACAATAATTTTTAATTGTCATGTGGTTGTGTGGTGATAAATTATTTTTCTCTCACCAATAGCAACAAAACTGCATAAAAAGTAATTGGAAATTGCATTGGACATAAGGAAGACAAGGGTAACAAGAAACTAAGACATGCATTATGTGTCATCGTTTTAATAAAAAGTATTTATTAAAAGTCTATTTTATCAAATTAATTTTATTAATTATGCTTCATTATATAAATCCGAGTATCCTCTTCATATCAAAATAGTTGATACTCTTTCTAAAAATATTTATTTTAATTTATTTATCTCTTTTATAAAATCTAAAAAATTTTATTATGTTCTTTCAATATTCTTCTTATCGTTAAATGACTAAAAAAGTATATATATATATATACATATATATATATATATATATATATATATATATACACTCAAATTTATATTATTAAAGCATAAAGGTAAAATAAATCGCTAATTAATATTTTCTTAAGTGGTGTGTCAAGTTAACAAGGCCCAACTATTTTGAAATGAAGAGAGTATATACACTTTATTTGGTTATTTAATGATAGTGTAATATTGGAAGAGCATAATAAAATTCTCTTAATTTTATAAAATAGATAATTAAATTAAAATGAATATTTTTTAAAAAAGGATAAACTAAAAAGAACTAGAGGAAGAAGTTAATTTTTAAAATTTATGAGGATATTTCATTTAAACACTAAATTAAATTTGCTCCAGCGAACACCTCAATTCTTGAAAGAGTATTTCAACTGAACACTTATTACTTAAATTTAAAAAAAAAAATTGTGCATGTTTGATTTATTTATTAAATTATTAAGTTAATCACATAAATTATATAAATTCTTTAATTATACACACCAATCTCGAAAAAGAAAAAACTCCTCAGAGGCTTAAATTTGACATTTTTCTAGTCAACTAATTTATTGACAAATTGTAAAGTGTTGTTTTCTTTCTTTTAAAAAAAAAGGAAAGAAAAAGTTGTCAATTGTGTTGTTTCGAGTTCTTTACATTCAAGGGGCTTGAGGTGTAGATGATACATGTCTTAATTATTGAATGGAGGTGATAATTACTTTATTATTGATTAAGAAAGTTGGAAAAGTTTGAAAATAACCCACAAGTTTTTTAATTTATACTTTAATCCAAATATTAGTTAATATAACAGGAAACGGAGAAAAAAAAAGGAGCGTTTCTCTCTCTTCTCATCCGTTGTTGTTTTCGCGCTCTTCACGATTATTGTTATTCATTATTGCTGCTACTTTATTCATCATCTTCTTCTTCATTATCATCATCTTCTATTTTATTATCATCTCCATCTTCTTCTTGTCCGTCATTGTCGTTGTTGTTGTTGTTGTTGTTGTTACCGCTACTGCTTCTATCTTACTAATATCTTAGGTCAAATTTTGTTTCCTACATCACTTTCCACTTTGGCATCACTTCATAGGTGACTTTGGTAAGTAAAATTATGATTTTTATTTGAATTTGTCGTCTGGATACACAGTTACTGTTGTTTTTCCAACAATGGATAGAACCCGATCATGAATCCAACATTAGTACCCACAATTTAAACAGATCAATCATCTGTTGCGTCAGATGAGTAATCTGTTGCAACAGACTAGTCATTTGTTGCATCAGACTAATTATCTATTAGATCAGACTAATTATCTGTTATATTATACTGATTATCTATTGCATCAGACTGCTTATCTCTTGTAAAAGTTGATTAATCTATTTGGAACAACACAAATCATCCCTTGCCACAAACCCAACAGATAACCAATTTGTTCCAACTCTTGCTATGCAAATTGGATTCAAAATTATTTCTTACGTCCAATCGTCGACATGTTTGTTGAGAATATAATAGACAAAATAAAAATTAAATACTCCCTCGGTCTCAAATTACCCGTCCCAAATTTCCTAATTTTATTTCTCATTTTACTTATCTTTTTTCAATAATCAAGAAGAGATTAAAAAAATTCCCTGTTTTACCCTTTGCATTAATCACTTTTTCTTTAAATTAAAATGTAAACATCATTTAATTGGGGTATTATGGTAAACTAGGCATGTTATTAATTATTTTTCTTAATCAATGTGCCATCTCAATTTTGAATTGGTAATTTGAGATGGGGGGAGTATGAATTAAAACGTCAAAGCCGTACAACAGACTAGTTATCTGTTGCATCAGACTTATTATCTGTTGCATCAGACTGTGTATCTGCTGCAACATATGAGTAATCTGTTTGGAACAACACAAATCAATTCCTGCCACAAACCCAATAGATAAATCTTGCTATTGCTACTAGATTCAAATTTATTCCTTATGTCCAATCGTCGACATGTTTGTTGAGAAGATAATAGACAGAATGAAAATTAAATATGAATTAGAACGTAAAAGTTGATCAAACATAATTTTTTATTAAACTAAAACAAATAAAAATACATATACATAGATGAGACTAAAAGAAAAAAAATAATCTAATTATTATTCGTAGCATTATTATTATTATTATTATTATTATTATTATAATTATTATTATTATTATTGCCAGCCGGCCAATCTTCCACAGGTAGCAGCAAGGCTCTTCTCAGCCGTCGGATCTCACGGAGCATCCTTGCTCTAACTGCTCCCAGTTTTCATTGCATGTCATGAACCAGCATCCGAAGTTCATTCACGGTGTCTTGTAGAAAAGTCATGTCCCACAATGGATCAGCCATATCTAGAACATATATGAATTGACAAAAAAACATAAAAATAAAAGTAAAGAAAAGAATATCTGAATGTAGTACAACGTATACTACAAATTGATAAGAAAAAAACTTACCTGAGTCAGGGAAGAGAAAGTTGTGGAAGATGTAATATGAAAGATAAGATGCAATAAATAAATAGAGTGTAATTGAATGAATGAACAGATGAGTAAGTAGGGACCTATTTATAGAGGATTGAATTTGAATGAGTGGCAAAAAGGTGCAACTGTTCACCTCCATTTATTAATAATATTTTTTTATAACTGTGAAAAGTTATGCCTTAATTAAATTAAGAAATATTATGATAAGTCATGAATTTTCAGATTATTATTATTATTAATTAGTTCTTTTCAAGAACCATTTTTATTGAGTTGTGACAACATATTCTATATCTGTTGTATCAGATAACTCATCTAACTCATCTGTGACAACAGATATACCATATGTTGCAACAAATAGTGAACCTATTGCACAGATAATCTATCTGTTGCAACATTTAATCTAACTGTTCACCTCCATTTATTAATTACATTTTTATTACTGTGAAAAGTTATGAATTTAATTAAATTGAGAAATATTATGATAATTCGTGACTTTTTAGATTATTATTATTATTAATTAGTTCTTTCCAAGAATCATTTTATTGAGTTGTGATACCAGATTCTATATTTGTTGCATCAGATAACTCATCTGTGACAACAGATATACTATCTATTGCAACAAATAGAGAACCTGTTGCATCAAATAATCTATCTGTTGCAACATTTAATCTAACTATTCACCTTCATTTATTAATTATATTTTTATTACTGTGAAAAGTTATGACTTTAATTAAATTAAGAAATATTGTGATAAGTCATGACTTTTTAGATTTTTATTATTAATTGGTTCTTTCCAAGAACCATTTTTATTGAGTTATGACAACAGATTCTATATATGTTGCATAAGATAACTCATCTATGATAACAGATATACCATATGTTGCAATAAATAGAGAACCTATTGCATCAAATAATCTATCTGTTGCAACATATAATCTATTTTTAAAAAAAAAATTATCATCATATCATTAATCCAAATTTGTTAACTTTTTTATTATATAAATTAAAAAAATACCTTTTTAATAATCATTTCTTTAATAAAATAATAACCATTTTAATTGAGTTCTGGCAACAGATTGTATATCTGTTGAATTAGATAAACCATTAGTTCCAACATATATACCATCTATTGCAACAAATGGACGATCTATTTGTATAGCTTTTTTAATTTCTTCTAACAGTTGATACATCTGTCGCAACGGATGAGGAATTTGATGCATCCGCAATATTCTTGAATGTGTTTTAGACTAAAAGACACTTTGATTTTAATAACTGATAGTGACTTTTCACCATTTTTATTTTTCAATTTATTTTTTAAAATTATTTATTTAATATATAATAAAACAAGTCACAATATTGAATTAATTAATTAACTTATATGATGATTGTTAAGAAAAAGGTGAATAGTCGTGACTTTTTCTTAACAATCATCATGTAAGTTAATTAATTAATGAAATATTGTGATTTTTTAATTATATAATAAATAAATAATTTTAGAAAACAATTTTAAAATAAAAAAGGTAAAAAGTTACGATCAGTTATTAAAATCAAATAACCATTTTTTTACGGTTATAAATTGTGTTTATCATTTATTTCCTTACTATTTATTTACGCACCGTTTTTCATATTAAATAATTGAAAAGTCATGTCTTTTCACCCTCTCAATAACAATAATCCTTTTTTATTAATAACCGCTTGTTGCAACATATGATCGATCTATCGCATCACATTAAACTCTGTTGTCACAAATGCTCAATCCCTACTACCAACCGTCGACATGTTGAGAATAAAGAATAAATAGAATGATAATTAAATACTAAATAAGAATTAAAAATTTAAAGCCGACCACCAAAACATAAATTTTTAAATCCCTTGGGTAGATCCTATATACAAAAGGAGGAAAATAATACATATGCTAAAATAAAAAAATATAACCTAATTATTATTACTACTATTATTATTATCATTACTATTATTATAAGTATTAGTATTAGTATTAGTATTAGTATTGTCAACCGGACAATTTTCATCTGGCTCCTCAGCTTTATTCCGAAGTCGGTCAAATCCCTCTGAAGTCATCAAACTGCCTTTGAAGTTCCCGTAAGGACTCAATATGCATCTTCTTGTACGAATTTGGATCAGCCATATTTGTATTGTAAGTGTAGTAGAATGAACGAGTAAGGAGGGACCTATTTATAAATGATTAAATTGGAAGGGGTTAGTCAAACAAAAAGTCACGACTGTTCATATCTCTTAATTAAATAAAACTGATTACTTTTTGATATGTAAATTAAAAAATAGATCTAAATACAATATTTTATCTTTTATTGTATTTCGAAAAGAAAAGAAAATTTCTTTAAAATAAATCTAACAGATGGGTAACCTGTTGCAAAATATATTTCATCTGTCAGATAACTTACAATATATTGACAATCTGTTGCAACAGATGGATATATCTGTTTACTTTTCCAACAGATATGTCATATGTTGCAACAAATTGATCATCTATCATAACAGATGTATGCAATTGTTTCAGAATTTAAACAGATGTGGTATCTGTGTCAACTTGCAAGTCATTTATTTATTTAATTTAAGCCATAGATGGGCTAGGAAGAATAAGGAGCGTGCAGATGGATGGATCCACTGTCATGTGTGGGAGTTAAGTATTACTGATAAGGTCATCAGGACAACATACACAAAGTATAATCTTTTTGTGAATGCATTTTTTAACCGATTAGGCACTGATCATTCAAACAAGATCCTGCATTGTACGATTAAGTGTGATGGGTTCGAATTGATAAGGCTGAGGGCCCCATGAAGATGGTGCAGATACCCTGTTACGAATTACTGAAGGTTGTTGCTCATGTTTATGTGTGTCAAGTTTTGAGAAGGAATCAATATTTGGTGTCATTGCAGAGATCAATAGCGATTAGACCTAACTTTAAGAGTGCATTGGACTCTGAGAAGGTCTTCGAAGCCTCGTACTGCGTCAAACAAGAACGGAAAACCAATAGAAATTCCCCTGGCCCAAATTTATATGAAAGGGTTGATCGAGAAGATGATTATACGCCAGAAGAAGCCGAAAGAGAATGCCTGCAAGGGAAAGGGGAGTTGATGAAAGACTATATCATCTGAGAGCTAATTGAAGAAGAGACATAGGATAGAAAGTAACTTCTAGCGAATCTGGTCGATGAAATTATCTTAAAACATGAGAAATCTAAATCAAGTGCAAATATGAAAGTGTATCCGATAATGTAAATTCGTTTGTTGTCTCTCTGAAAGAAAAATAATGCAAATGGACACTTTGCTAGGGAGCTGAGAGTAGGTAGCATGGTCGGGATTATCACCTAAATAAAAAATAGCAGAATACCAAGAAAGCAGCCTTACGGGCATTGAGAGTTGAAATAATGTATAGTAAGTCTAGAAAACTTGTCCCAACAGCTACTGCAATTAAAGTAAGGAATCTAAGCGAAGGCAGCAATTTCTGAATTTTAAATTGCATCCCATGCCTTCTTGTTTGTGGTTCTGATTAAGTCCACTGCTGTTGACCTGATTAGAACCACAAACAAGATTGAAAGATAGATTGAGTGTCATTACTTCCTTAGAAATATGGATTAATTGATTGTGTTTTCTTGCCTTAGCATGCTTTCAACATTCCTTGGAGAAGATCAGAGTCTTGATGTAGTATGTGAATCTCGATAATTTTCAAGCCTGCCTCCAGCTTATCGATTTGGTATTCAATCTTGTCGTTGCCATCTTTAAAGTTGGTATAGAGTTCCTAATCTCTTGTGAGCTTGATCAGGAACAGCTTCTCCTTTGGAGTTGTGGTATTGAAGAAGGCCTTCAGAACACTTTCTTCAGAAGCCTTAAAGGATACATGGAGGGTCGTTGTGTTTATTTTAGGTCAAAATATATTGATGCACATTGAATATGTGGTCCTAACCATTGAATAACTCACTTTTATCGAGCGTTTCCCAATGCATCTTGCTCAACCAACCTTCAAGGGATTTGATAAATTAATAAGCAAGGAGCTACGTAACGTTTGAGAGATTTAGCAGAAAGGCTGAGAGATTTAACTAACATGGGCAAAGTTTTTTTATAGGTTAATAAGTCTGGAGTTACGTAACATTTGATAGGCTTGGTAAAGTCGGTTTAGATCAAACGTTATGTAACTCCTTGCTTATTAATTTATCAAATCCCTTAAAGGTTGGTTGAGCAAGCTGCATTGATCAACGCTCAATAAAATTGAGCTATTAAACGGTTGGGACCACATCTTCAGTGTGCATCAACATATTTTGACCTAAAACAAACACAGCGACCCTACATGTATCCTTTAAGGCTACTGAAGAAAGTGTTTTGAAGGGCTTCTACAATGCCACAACTCCGAAGATAGTGCTCTTGATCGAGCTCATAAGAGATCAGGAACTCTATACCAACTTCAAAGACAGCAACGACAAACTTGAATACCAAATCGGCAAGCTGGAGGTAAGCTTGAAAATTATCGAAATTCACATATTACAGCAAGCCTCTGATCTTCTCCAAGATATGTTTAAAGCAAGCTAAGACTAGAAAACACAATTAATTATAACCATATTGCAAAGGATGTAATGACACTCAAACTGTCTTTTAATCTTTTTTGTGGTTCCGATCAGGTAAACAACAATGGGCCTAATCCAAACCACAAACAAGAAGGCATGGGATGCAATTTAAAATTTAAAAATTGCCTCCTTCGCTGAAATTCCTTATTTTAACTGCAGTTGCTGTTGGTGTAAGTTTTCTAGACTTACTATACATCATTTTAACCCTCAACGTCCGTAAGGCTGCTTTCTTGTTTTCTACTATTATCTAGAATCTAGGTGATAATCCTGACAACGTAACCTAGGCACAGCTCCCTAGAAAAATAACCATCTGTACTATTTTTCTCTTAGAGAAACAACAGACGGATTTTTCATTACCGGATACAATTTCATATTTGTACTTGATACAGATTTCTCATGTTTTAAGATAATTTCATCGGTCAGATTTGCTAGAAGTTACTTTCTACCCTATGTATCCTCTTCAATTAGCTCTCAGATGATATAGTCTTTCATCAACCACCATTTTCCCTCAAAGGCGTTCTCCTACCGCACCTTCGAGCGTATAATCATCACTCCAAGCAACCTAACCATATAAATTTGGGCTAGGGCAATAACTATATTGATTTTCCATTTTTGTGAGATGCAGTGCTAGGCTTCGAAGGACTTCTCATAGTCCAATGCACCCTAAAAGTTAGTCCAATCACTATTGGATCTCTTTATAGTGACACCAAAACTAGATCCTTTCACAGTACTTAACACATTAACATGAGCAACAACCGACATTAAATCTTAACAGGATATTAGAACCATATTCATGGTCCCTGAGCCTTATCAGTTCAGACCTACCAAACTTAACTGTAATATTATAGATATCTTGTTTGAATAATCAAGAACTAATCGGTAAAAACAACATTCACAAAATCAGTGTACTCTATATGTGTTTCCACGATAACATTATCAGTAATACATACCTACTACATATGAAGTGGTTTCATTTGAATGTTGTTTATTCCTCCAAACCCATCTTTAATGCAGCCTCTTATATTGGTCTAGCAAAAGTTGATCAACTTTCAGTTCCTTATATCTATAAAAAAGAGGAAAAATATAATGTCAAAGAAAGAACTTTCAGTTTCTTATATTTGTTACAACAGATATGGAGTCTATTACAATAGATGTGGAGTCTATTACAACAGATGTGGAGTCTGTTGCAATAGATGTAGAGTCTGTTGTATCAGATGTGGAGTTTATTGCAACAGATGTGGAGTTTGTTGCAATAAATATGGATTTTGTTGCAACAGATGTGGAGTCTATTGGAATACATCAAACCAGCCTTGTTGATCGTTCGATTTGTTTCAACAGTTGCTTCGTCTGTTGTAATATCAACAACAACATAAACTACAAAGAAATAACAAATAAAAAAATATCAACAACAAAGAAACAACAACATTTGTTCCAACACCATCAACAACATTATCAACAACAAATAAGCAACATCCTTTATTCCAACACCATCAACAACACCACACCATAAGTTCGAACAATGTCAACCCCACCAATAACGTCAATAATAGCATCAAAAACAAAGAAACAAATAAAATACATACAAAAAATGATACTACCAACAAGGCTTTTAAATTTCTCCCAACAAATGACCTTTTTCACATATTGTAATAAAAATTCTCAAATCACTTATTCAACCTTTAAAAAGTTCCTTCAAATTTTTTAAATAAATATGATATGGATAAATGATAATTAAATAAAAAAGAGATGTAAATAACTTACAAAGAAGAAGACACGAATGAAAAAGCAATAGTGATTCATACCTTAATGTCAAAAGAGGATCAAAACAGCAATTTTAGTCGAGGAAAGATATGGATCAGTTTAGATTTGAAAGGATCTTTATGAGAAAAAGGAGAAAAAAGGTTGTGATAACCCTAAAGAGGAGAGAACGAAAAAAAGGAGAGATGAATAAAATAAATTTAGGGCTAAAGCTGAGGGGGAGATAAGATAATTCTAGATGTATTGTGTACGTAGACGTGGATTTCAATATTCATTAATTAATATTCATTAATAATTTGAGGGGCACGAGGAAAACTAGTGACATTGAAAAGACAAGATAAGACTACTTAATAAACTCATTTTTGAGTTATCCAAGAAATATTTTTCACTACATTTTGTAGTACTACTTTATCTGCTCGGACAGAAGCTTGCTTTAAAATTAAAAAAAAATTCAAACAGATACGTAATCTATTGCAACAAATAGCAATATCTGTTAAAAAATCCCAACAGCACAGTCATCTATTACAACAGATATAAATATCTATTTAAAAATCCAAACAGCTCAGTCATTTGTGATAATAGACGCATATTTTCATTTAATAATTAAATCAGATATGTCATCTATTACAATAGCTATCAATATCTGTTTAAATATCCAAATAACTCAGTCATATATGACAACAGATGTAAATGCCCATTTGATAATTAAATCAGATATGTCATCTGTTACAAAAGATATTAATATCTGTTTGAAAATTTCCAACAGCTCAGTCATCTGTCACAACAAATACAAATGTCTATTTGATAATTAAATCAGATATGTCATCTGTTGTAATAGATATGAATATCTGTTAGAAATTTCCAATAGCTAAGTCATTTGTTGCAATAGATTTTATTGCAATTGATTTAGGTAGAACTAGGGATGAATGAATGAGTTCATAGGGTCAACTACAACTTTAATTGAGTCTTTTCAATTACATGGTGTTGGTATTACGTTCTTCCCGACCTGGGGCATTGATCGATCACTCTGAGTTGAAAAGATTCTCATAAACTTAATGTTAAGGTAGTACCTAAATTAATTTAGGTGGAACTAGGGATGAATAAGTTTTCATTAACTTAATGTTAATATAGAACCTTAATTAATTTAGGTAGAACTAGAGATGAATGAGTTCATAGGATCAAAAATAACTTCAATTGAGTCTTTATAATTGCATGGTGTTGGTATTGCATTCATTCCGACCCGAGTCATCAATCGATCACTTTGAGTTGAAATGAGTTCTCATTAACTTAATGCTAAGATATTACCTAAATTGATTTAGGTGGAACTAGGGATAAATGAGCTCATAGGGTCAACTACAAATTCAATTGAGTCGTTGCAATTGCATTGTGTTGGTATTGCATTTATCCCAACCCGAGTCATCGATCGATCATTCTGAGTTGAAATGAGTTCTCATTAACTTAATGTTAATATAGTACCTAAATTTGATTTAGGTGTAACTAGGGATGAATAAGCTCATACGGTCAACTACAACTTCAATTGAGTCGTTGGTATTGCGTTCATTCTGACTCGAGTCATCGATCGATCACTCTGAATTGAAATGAGTTCTCATTAACTTAATGTTAAGATAGAAGCTTAATTGATTTAGGTGGAATTAGGGATTAATGAGTTCATAGGGTCAACAACAACTTTAATTGAGTCGTTGCAATTGCATGATGTTGGTATTGCATTCATCTCAATCAGAGTCGTCGATCAATCACTCTGAGTTGAAATGAGTTCTCATTAACTTTATTTTAAAAACTATATATTTTAAAATTTTAAAAATTAATTAAGATCAATTTGGACAAATTAACAATTTCAAAGCTTGTCATTCTTTTCCAAAATTATAAATTAACCCACATAAATTATCCATTTACGAGAAAAACTTTTCCTCATTTCAAATCTCAAGATCTCACTCTTCTCCCTCTCTCTCTCTCTCTCTCAACAATACAGACAATAAAAACTCAATATATTGCTCAACCCTTAAAAATAGATCAATTTTCTTCTCATTTTCGACCACATAGTTGTTATTTTTTACTTCATTCTCACTTATATCCATCATTTTCTCTATCTTCATAGGTAACAGAGTTTGAAAAGAGTTCTACATTTATTCTTTATTCGAAAATTAGGGCTTTTTAGTTAATAATAAAAAAGAAGACTTTTAGTTGTATTATCTTCGAGAATTGGTTAACATTTTATCTCAGTGTATTGTTGACTGACTTAGTATTATTAGATGGTATTTGTGGTGTTGTTGGTGCATGTTGTTGGTGGTGTCGATATTTGTGTTTTTAGAGGTAGTGTCGGTGGTCTTAGTATTGGTATTCGTGGCATTGGTGGTGGTCTTGGTGGCATTGGTGGTGGCATTAGTTGTGGTATTGGTGGTTCATCTGTTGTAACAGGTGGAAGATCTGTTGAGAGATATTAAATAGGTCTTCAAACAGATTTCCAATCTATTCCAATTGACGGGTTAGCCGTTGGAGTATTTTTTTGTAATGTGGCATAGAATAATTTATTAAAATTTGTCTTAAATTTTTTTAAAAAATTATGCAGACATCAAATGCAATATATTTTTTATTTTTCTATTATTTGTAGTTAAAAAATGTCTCCCAAAAGAAAAGAAACTGAAAGTGAATCAACTTCTGACCACCCAACAAAAAGGCTAGAGTACAGATAGATTCAGAGGAACTTCCTGAACAATCTCCATCATGAAAAAATGAAGCTGAGGAAAGTGATAACTCCTTCTCACCAATGGGGCGTGAATCAGCATTATCCTATTAAAACCATTAATATTGACAGGTTTCGAGTTGCAATAACAATAGATAGCTATAACCAAGTAACTGGTGTTCTTGTACTTAAATGTAAGTTAGGGAAACGTTTTGATTAACTTAGAAGTATGAAAAAGAACAAAAACATAGACAAACTTTTTAACAAGAGCTGTTTTGCATACTTTCTTGAGCTGCCTGCGAATCGCACTCTCCTTCTCCAAATTAGCATGGTATATGGTATTCTCATGCATAGGATCAAGTATGCAAGGGATGATTGTAATACCCCGCAAAGTTCTCTTCTAGTCTGAGCCTTAGAGCGTATCCAGCAAAGCAGAAAATCTGAGTCTAAAAGTTTCAGAAGTATCTTCCCAAGTATGAAACACTGTGAATCATGTGTAATTTCCCTAATTTTTACTTTTAGTCATGTAGAGCATTGAACAATCTTTCCATCGATACCAATTTTGTCAAAATCCAACATCGGACGAAGAAGTTATGGCTGTTTTACTGAGCGTTATCGGAATCACAGGTTTGACGGTCGATCTGACGGACCACCAAGTCCTTGGTGGACCGTCAAGTGTCCCGTCAGACCAAGGCAGTGGCTTTATTTTTCGATCACCATGTGACGACCAAAGTGATGGACCGTCAGAAAATTGACGGACCGTTAAGGGGTTCGTCAGACCGAGGCAGAATATCCCATTCCTGGACCCCAAGTGACGGACGGTCTGGTGGACCATCAGATTTCTGACGGACCGTCACTTTGACAGTCACTCCAAGACAGAACATCCCAATTTTGTCACTTGGGTGACAGACGACTTGGTGGACCGTCAGTTTCTCTGACGGATCGTTAGATCGATCGTCACAGACCCCGATCAGAATTTTCTAGATAAATTTTAAAGGGGTATTTTGATCTTTTCCACATCCTCCCCCAGCTATATAAATATCGGGGCCAAGGGCCTTCAACTTTATTTTTCTCTCTTCTACCCAAAAATTAGGGTTTCCAAAATCAAAACTCTCTTCTCCTTTCATAAAATTCAAGAGAGATCAAGAAGGATCTAGAGAAATTAAGAACTACTTTCAAGAGCCTTCAAGAAAATAAATTCCCAGGTATGTAGATGTTGATTCTTGGGTCCCTTTCATCCAAGAAGCTTAAGTACCCCTTTTTTAAAACTTAAGGATTTTATGTTTTGTGATATTCCATGATTTGTATGAGTTGAAGTTGATGTTACTTGTGTTGTTGAGTTTGGATTCATGATTGTTTGCAAGATTTATGGTCTTTGACCCTAGTATGTGGAATTGATGTGATGTTGTGATGAGCCCTTTTGAAGTTGGTGTCTATGCGAGGTGTTCATGACATTAGGGTATAGATATGGTTGAATAAATGGAATATGCACCCCATAGGTTGGATGAAAGGCTGAGGTGAAGCATAGAGGGGCATTGTAGTATGTTAAAGGGGAAACCCAAAGTTGTGGGCTAGTCCATGCACACCTAGTGTTTGATAAAATACCTTAGTGAGCGGAATGAGCCATAATAATAATATAGAATCCTCGAGTAGGTGTAGAACCGAACATTTCTAGTGGTTGTCGAAAGACCGTAATGAGTAAGTTAAGACGAAATAGCGGTAAATCTCCCAAGTGAGTGCTCTTTGATTTATTTTAAGTTTTGATACATGCTAAGTGGTTAACAAGAGAATAATGGCATGATAGTGTGATGTTTTCCCAAAATCTCATGATATCTAGATATATGTTGAGACCGATATAGGTGTGAAGTACTTGATGCAAGACTGCATTGAATGGGGTATAATTTAATAGCATGTCTTCCTTAAGGTAGTTTGTGATGATGAATCAATATAGATGACCCCGTAAATATTGGGAGCGATCCTTTAGTAATCAAGATGGTGAATAGAGACTTATATTTCCTAAATGATAGATGCAATACCATAAGGTTTGTGAGGGGGAACGTATGTTATGATTCTAAAATGCTTAGAGTGACCCCTTGGTAGTTGTGATGATAAGTAGATGTTTGTGAATCCTTGGAGGCTTGAGGTGATGTTCTAATGATTGTGAAATTGAATATATGGCATAATTTGTGAGTTTCTTGTGAATATGCCTGAATGATGGTAATGATGCATGAATGCTTGTGATGCTTGAATGAATGATGATGCTTGACTTCTATGTTATCGAGTCCTGGGGCTATTTATACCCAAAAATAGAGCTGTTGTCTAGAGCCCATGTCAGTTTCTCGATAATTCCAATTGAGCCATGATTTTCAGAACTTAGTGAACTATAGAAATCTGTATCCTCACATAAGTGCGAAGCTTAATAAAGCTCAGTAATCTCAATTATCTCTGTAATCTCTGTATCGCTAGTAATCTAGCCTCAGACCTGTACTCAGCCCAGTCTTAATGGAACTCAAGTGATTCAATTCTAATCTTAGAAATAATTCAAATAATCTAATCAAGCTATGTTCGTCAGTCAGATACTGTGATTCGATATTGTTTCTGTCAGATACGGAACCAAGTGATCTCAGCATATTTCAGCCAGATCATTTGTGAAACATGATCATGTAAACAGATTCATCTTTATTATGTTTATTCTAAGGATTTAGTGAGAGTCTTTCAGTTGGGAGTAGAAACTAGCACCGAGCAAGGGAAGAGATGGTGATTCCTTCCATCAGAGAGAGAGGCCGGAGTCGTTAGTAGCAATCCCTAAACTCCAGAACTGTGTAGCCAGCGCAGGATATAGGAGTCCCTGTCAGTAGAGGTTATCACCATTAGAGTGGTTGACTATTATATTACCTCAGGTCGACTTCTTATGAGGGTCATCCCATCAGAGAGGCTTGACCCGAGAGTGAGTCTTTACCCATGGCACAGTATTGATGCCCTTCCAGCTGGGGTTACAGGTTATACCCCACCTGTGGTAGGTCGGGGAATGTCGGTTAAGTGACTACTTCCCACAGTTGCAGTTTTAGTATCAATCTTCAGAAGTCAAGATCATGTGGTAGAGTCGTCTTTCTCAGTAAGGAACTCAGATAGTTCCATTGATTCATGGACCATCCTATCAGATAGGCTTGGCCTCATATACAGATGCTTACTATCATATTTAAAGATCTCCCTTCAGAGAGGCTTAATCTCAGTCTCAGATTATGTTAAATATTTTTATTATCATATTTAAAGATCTCCCGTCAGATAGGCTTGGTATCCTTCTCAGAATTTATTGAGTACTCTTGTTGTTGGATTTGGATATAATCCTATTTTCTTATCATTGATAAAGCTTTCAAAGTTATCTGTTAGAAAAGTTGAATCTCTAATTCTGTCGGTTGAAAGCAGTAAGCTTAGAACTTAGTCTTTGATATAAGTATACTCAAATCCTCAGTTATCAGTAGCAGATGAGTCAGTGGTTCAGTATCTCAGTGATGGTAGTGAGTTTAGCTGGTAGTAAAGCGGTACCCAAGGTCAAGTCTCTAGAGTTGTGATGATTATGAGTATGATTTATGCATTCTTGTATGTGTGCTTGTTTTTCTGTGGTATTCTCATGGTCATTTAGGTTATACATATTTTGCATGTATGAGCCCTTGCATTTAGCCTTACCCCGTCTACATACTCGATACATTTTGTGCTGACGCATTTACGCTATGGTGTCTCATTTGACACCATAGGTTTAGAGGTGCAGGACCTAGAGTATCATCAGCAGATCAGTCCTAATTAGCAGCAGTAGTAGTGAGTCCTCTTCTTTCGAGGATGAGTTTCAGTTTTCTATTATTGTAATCAAAATCTTATTTAATTTCACTTGACGGAGTTAGTTGGGGACCTGTCCCATCAACTCCACAGTTCAGTCAGACTAGAGGCTTTTTAGACGGATGTATTGTATAGTATTCAGTTTTATGTTTTGAGTATTTATAGATGTGTTGAACCTTATGGCCAGTTTCTGCATTTATTCCAGATATTATGTAGTGTACACATACAGATATCATAAAAGGGTTAGCTTGTGGTCCTTCGGAGTCACAAGCACTGTGTAATATCTCAGGATGGGATCTCGGGGCATTATAATGATAAAGATTCAAAGGAGGGCAAAAAAAAGATGGATGAAATCTGGATCAACTACTGTGGCATCTCGATTTTTTTTTGGATTGAAAGAGATTGCCATAGTGACGGGTTTGAGATGTGATCGTCCAAAAGAACCTCTCATCAAGAAAACACCCTACAAAGGGTCTAACAAGCGCAAGGGAAAACAAGATGGGTTGTTGGGCATTGTTAGAAGTAGCTACAAAGCAGATGATTTGATGGCAGATCTCAAGGATAAAAACATACCAAAGCACTACAGGGAGAAATTATGCTTAGCTTGGTTTGTACATTCTATTTTAATGGAAAGAGACGTCAGGAAAGTCATAGAAGATGATTTGTTGGCGCTTCCTAATGATTTCGAGAAATTTAACGATTATCCCTAGGGATATGACAACTACTACTTGACTGTCGAATATTTACTGACAAAGCTATCCCTAAAGACGATCATATTATACGGCTTTTCTTGGTCTTTCATGGTAAAATTGATCACTATTTTTACTCATCCATTAATTTATATTGAATATAGTTATTATGACTTTTTTTTCTTGCTTCTTGTTTACATTTTTTTGTCTTGGGCCTGTGAAGCCATTCCTCCCCTCCGAAAGCAGTTCAAGGTTTACTCGGATGAGGTTTCTCATCCAAGGATCCTTAGGTGATAGGCTACAAAAAGAAGTAAAAATATTGAGGCTGATCTCTTTAACCTTCTGAATAATGCAGTACGTCTTCTTTTAACTAAAACAATTTGCCTCAAAGAAAGATACTGAAAAAGATATGCCATCTGTTGCGACAGATAGGTTGTCCATTGAAATAGATTACTCATCAACTCTAACTGGTGCAGCAGATGGATAATCTATTATGATAGACGATCCATATTTTACAACAGATTAACCATCTATTGCTCTGGTCCTCTCAAACTGACTCAACAGATTGTCCATCTACTATAAATTATACAACAGATGGGTAATCTGATGCAGTACATATTTTTCAACTAAAGTAATTTGCCTCAAATAAATATATTAAAATAGATATGCCATCTGTTGCAACAAATGGGTCATCCATTGCAATAGATTACCCGTCAACTGCAACTAGTACAATAGATGGGTAATCTATTGTGACAGACAATCCATATTTTGCAATAGATTAACCATCTATTGCTTTGGTTCTCTGAACCCAACTCAACAAATTACCCATTTACTGTAAATTATGCAACAGATGGATAATCTGATGCAATAGATTGCCAATCTATTACGACATACAGATTAGCTATTACGGAAGCTAGATCGTTTGTTGCATACTTTGTTTGTGTTAACATGTAACCCAACTGACTGCAAATTATTATTATATAATTTAAATGCCTCTTGTCCCTTTTTTTATAGGTTGTGCATCCTTAGATTGTGCCTGTTATTTATGAGTTAGGGATGACTTCTTTTCTTACTCTAGGTTTTGTTGATACAAAAGAAGACCCAACGATGGAGTTAATAAAGAAGGAATTGGCTGGAGAAATAGCCATAAGAAGAGCAGTTAAGCAAGGTCAGCCTAATGTTGAAGCTCTCCACGTCCAACCTACTGCAACAGATCTGGGTGCTTCTTCTGGAGGTGTTGCTGGTGGAGTTATTGATGATGGTGGCAGCCATCCTGATGTTGCTACTGCCAGTCGTGATTATGAGCATGTTGGTGCTTGGGAAAAAATAAATACATTTGAAAACACCCCTTGCACAGTTTCCTCTCACCCCTACACCATTCCCTCCCACCCTTACAGTAGTCCTCTCACCCGTCTTCACTCCCGTGTTCTCATTGCAAATGCAAAGTGTGCAGGGACAGAGAGGATAAACTCCTTTAAAAACTAGAAGCTATTGTTGAAGTTGCTAAGGAGTTAAAATCTAAGAGGGGTGTCATACCATCTAATAAGCTGAGGGGGACATAAACTCCTACAGTGGTGGTCAGAAGAAAGATAAGAAATATTATGCAAATACTCCCCATTGTAAAAACAAAAAAATTGTAACTCCTTCCGCTCCAAGAGTTGTTGAAGTTCAGGGGCCGCTAAAGAAGGTGGACATATGCGCGGCACTTGGCTACAAAAAAAAGAAGGAACTATAAGAAATCATGAATGACAAGACAAAGGTTTCATAAGAATACACCATGTATTCATTTGCCGCCAAAGACTTCACGAATATGACAAATATGCATGAGTGGTACGTGGACTATGTAAGTTTGCTTTTGCTAACCTAGCCTTCCTATCTACTCTATGAAGAAGATGCTACGCAACAGATGTGTAATCTGTTACAATAACTGGGTATTCTATTGCAACATAATACACATATGTTGCATAAGTTACGTTAGCTAGGTAATTTGTGAACTGATTCAGAGAACACTCTGCAACAGAATCTTTCTACTGTGTTTTAATTCTTTACAATTACTAACCTATTTAAAAATTATCTTCTTATACTACAGTATGTTGATGAAATTCTCTTTCTCATGAGGGGAAGACAATTAGCATACCCAGATACTTATGATGTTGTCGATAGGATAATGGGCCTCAGCTTCTACAATAATTTCAAGAATAGGTACGATGATCTTCGCAGGCGATCTGGTCCCAGTGGCCATAGATTTGATAAGTTAGTTTCTACATTCGAATAGAATGAAGACATGATTAAATATGTTAGAGAAAAAGGCCATATTCACACGACAAGAGCTGGACCAAGGCAAAGAGAATCATTGCAGTCATGAACGTGGAAGTCAAATATTTTCTCGCTATTGAGATACTACTCGGCGAGGAAAAGATTAAAGTTTACGACTACAAATTACCTGTCTTCAACGAGGACACATTTTTAATGCATGCGCAGCCACTCTTGAAGTTGTTCCCCAAGTTATTGACGCAGAGTAAGTTGATGGATCATTTGCTGATGGAAGTCTTGATGAAGGAATCATGGGTTTTTAAAGGTTGAAATAAGAACATCCAACTCCTAAAAAATAAAACTGGTGCAGTGTCCAGGCCGTACTCGCTTGCATACATCGCGAGTTTCCTGACCGGCATAGAAATAACTGGTATGTGTAACGCCATATGGGAAAGATGTAAGAGGTCTGGGCTTATGGGGTACTAACTAAATGGTTGGAGACCGTGTACAAAGAAGAATAGATACAAAGACCGAGACGTGCATGATAACAATTTTTTATTTCAAGCCACTTCACATTACATGTAGTGGAAATAATTTTTATGTATGGCGAAATTTGAATTTTTTTAATGCAACAGATTATCTATCTGTTGTAACAGATATAATATCTGTTGTGACAGATTGATTATCTGTTGGAATAGGTTGGTCATCTATTGCATTATGGGGATGTTTTTATTTTTTTGTTGTGATAGATATACAATCTATTGCAATATATAGTCTGTTTGTTGTAACTGATAGGTAATCTGTTGGAATAAATTAAAAAAGTAGGAAGACCTATTTATATAATTTTCAGCAGATGACCTAACTAAATGGTTGGAGCCCGTGTATAAAGAAGAATATGTACAAAGAAAGATACGAACACGATAATAATTATTTATTTTAAGCCACTTCATTTAACATGTAGTGGCAATAATTTTTATGTCTGGCAAAAGTTGAATTTTTATAATGAAACAGATTGTCTATCTGTTGTAACAGATATAATACCTGTTGTGGCAGATTGATTATCTGTTGGAATAGGTTGGTCATTTATTGCATTAAGCAGGTGTTTCCCAGTCTGTCTGTCGCAACAGATATACAATCTGTTGCAACATATAATCTATCTGGTGCAACTGATAGGTAATCTATTAGAACAAATCAAAAAAGTAGGAAGACCTGTTTATATAATTTCTAGCAGTTGGACCTACATGTTGCAACATATGTCTAAATTTATTTGATAAGATATGTCGTCTGTTGTAGTAAATGTATTATCTGTTGCAATATTTGAATCTAGTATTTCATTTCAATTAACATGTTCAAAACTAAGGATTAAATTATATTCATAGACAACATAAAATAAATCGAAGCCTTCAAAAATTACATGAAATAACTCAACAAAAAATAAAATGTAAAAAATATATTATGGATACAAATGATCTACTCTACAAATAAATCAATAAGTTAAACCAAGGAGGATAGTTTATTACATTGATGGACTCAAGCTATAAAAATCTAATCAATATGGATAAGTTTTTCTTTATCCGGTGCTACGGAATTCGACTTTGGTCATCGTAGATCTTTAATGTCGGTTGCGTATGGCTTCTGAGCTTTCGCTTCTCCGTATTTCCATAAAAGAGAAGCATATCTTTTGTGGAGTAATCCAACATCAAGTCCATCATTTAGTACTTGTAATTCATCGCTCAAATACTCGGCGTAAGTGGCAACAAAAGGACCGCACTCTGTACATTTTAAAAAAAAATAGATAATGCATATCTTGCAGTTCATGTAAGCATTGCGAAATTTATGAAATAAAACTAAATCATGATACTTATACTTACAGGCTACCAATGGTTTGTTGAGCAATTCTTTCAACGTATTGCACATCAAATGGATTACCTATTTTATCCTGATATGCTTTAATTGTCGATCAATCAGTACGAATATTTTGGTCTAAAAAGTCACTCATATCAAGGTAAGTAGGCAATATTTTGGCCATCTTTTGTATCTTAGACGATGGCCCGAAACGTCTCTTTCGCGACATCGAGTCATAAACTCGGATGCTCCTCTCTTGTAGAACAACGACAGCCAACACCCAATGGAATTTATCACCTTAATTGATTGAGATATACACTTCGTCGACCAAATGCCAAGGTAAGCCAGCTGAGATGCTAAAACCTTTGATGATGTTGATTAAGCATTCCTCATTTTGGGAAACTTTCGGTTGTTGTTGACAATACCTATCGTAGGCATTATTGATGTAAACTTTGTACAAACAATTATTTGTTGTGTATTTACATTATTCTGGTATTTGCAACTTGGCCTTCTTTCGAAAGTAGTAAAAAATAACATTGATGTACTACAGACATTATCAAATATCTCAGATTACGTAAAGAAAAAATTAATATGCAGATGCAATTAAATAAAGTATTAATTAATAGTAATATGTATGGCATTTAAACCTCATCATTCTAGCAAGTTTGGGGCCGTGACGTCAAATAGAACCAAAATTCTTCGTTCTGGGATGTGCAATAACAAAGTCAAACATATCAAAACAAAAACTCGATTCGTTCACTTTGTAGTGTTCGTCATTTTATTTTCTACATGATGATTTATATGTATTAATGTCATATTCTTACAACAAGAATTGTATAAATCAATATCTTTAGAGTTGATTTATATACCTGCCAGTTTGATGCTTTAACAACCCATCGGCAATCCATTCTGAATAGTCGTTGATCAACTTTATTAGTTTTTTTGGAGCCTCGCCCGAGATGTTGAACCCTTCAAATGAGTAATTCTTCTATTCTCTCAAACTGACAGGCTCCACTTTTTTTTTCTTTAGA
This sequence comes from Capsicum annuum, assembly GCF_002878395.1. Lineage (NCBI taxonomy): Eukaryota > Viridiplantae > Streptophyta > Magnoliopsida > Solanales > Solanaceae > Capsicum > Capsicum annuum. The sequence continues at coordinate 244,971 of NW_025850043.1, forward strand.
AGCAGTTGATGGATTATCAACTGTAATATTATCCTCTTCAGCAGTAGCTTCTGCTGTGACATCCACCTGGAAAGAGAAAATTATTAATGCTAATTACAGATATACAACATATTATCCATCTGTTGCAACAGATGAGTCTTATATTGTAACAAATGAATTATCTGTTAGGATAAATTCAAATAGGTAAAACAGAGTAGTATGATAATTTTGGTGCAAAACAAAGATAGAGGCGTTGCAATTTTGCTTTTTTTTATGCTTGGTGATGACTTGGAAATATATTTCCTTCTCCTCTTAGCCACCTTGATCTCTAGTGGAGTGTATGGATATGAAATCCTCTTTGATAGAATGACACCCCTATTTGATGTCATTTCCTTTATAGAAGCAGTTAGTGCATTAATAGCATTAATTACTCCTTCATGTTTTGCCTTGCAGTCTTGACATTTGCATGTAGAACATTCGCTAGATGTGGCAAAATCTGGAGAAAAATCTGTATAACCAGTATGATCATAATCATAATGGCTTGTTGTTTCAAAACTGTAAGAGGGGCATCATTATCCCCAACAGCAGCACCACTACCACTATCACTACAACTATCATCATCAACAGCAACAAGCCCACCATCCAAAATTATTTTTCTTATGGTTGTTGTTGCTCCAAACAATTTTATTTTTATTTCATCAACAATCTTAGGGTCCGATAAAGTTTGCAAAAACCGTAAAGTAAGAAAAAATAGCATCTTCAACTCTCGGTTGGTCGGAACAAGCCATAGATGGACAATCTAAAATAAATCAGTACATATATTAGAATGATGATAAAATTATTTAAAATACTCATTAATTAAAATAAAAACTTGATTAGAATTGGACTTACTGCTTCCTTCGGGGGATTGAAAAGACCAAGAAATTTTGCATTTTTATCAGTTTTGGCTGACAGCCATCTCAGGATTCTTGGACAGAAAACTTCTTCCTGGTAGTTCACGTGTTATCTCAAATACGGAATGGTTTCAAATACCCAAGCCTATAACATAACGCCAATAAATCAAAAACAGTAGTGAATAAAAAAATGATGAATCATATCATGATAAAAGAAATATTTACCATGAAGGCCCATGAAAAGCCATATAAATTGACTGTCTTTGGCGTTAACGGAGTCAAAAAATATTTGACAGTTATTTTGAAGTTTTTATAACCCCAAGGATAGCAGTTAAATGCCTCAAGATCCTCGAAGAGATTTATTAAATCGAGGCTTATGTTATTGTTAACGTCTCTCGCCCAAAGAATATTATGTACAAACCAAACGAAGTACAATGATTGCTTATGCTTCTTTGAAAGTCCTTTACCTTTCAATGCTTCTATCAAATTTTTATTTTTGAAGCTTGGACCAATAATAGACACCAGGTCATCACGATCACTCGACTTGCCTTTGCCTTTATTGGGTGTGCGGGATATTTTTTTTGGGTTAGAATAAGTACAACTTGAGAAGGAGAAGGAGGATAACATTTTAGTCTGGTAACTATGAAAAACTCCTTCCAACCAAAACAAACAGGCATGCCACAGTAATTTATCCATACCTCATCCATCTTATCTTTGTTTTCATACATAAAACTGCGCTTGAGAAGATCATACACCATTTTTATCTAGAAACGAGCATTGTTGTCCTCCGACAAATCAAGATATTTCCCAAAGCAGCTTTTCCTGAAATAAGAATCTAATTTTTATTCTCGGAGTATTTTTCTGAAGGTGTCGAAAGATTTTTCCATGGCTGACTTAACCACGGAATCATCCATTAAATTTGTTGAACCATCGCGCTGTATTCTCACAGAATTACGATCAATGTTAAAGGTTTTGATCTACTCTTCAGCAGAAGGGCCATTTGCATTTGGATCATCTCTTTTGAAATATTCCTCCTCCCTATATTTAATATCTTCTGCTTCTGATTGAGATAACACTTGTAAAGCAAGCTCATAGAGTGGTGGATGTCGCCGAGCTGCTTCACTTGTTCCTTTACTTAGACTTGATTCATTTTTTTTCTTTTGGGAGCCATATTATCTTAAACTAACTGGAACATAAAATAAATTATAATTGATTAATGCATCGTTAAAAAGGATAACAATAAATCTAACATGGACAATAGTAAAATAATAGTTCTAACAGACCACACATCTGTTGCACCAGGTATGTTATTTGTTGCAATATATAACCGACCTGTTGCAACGGATGAGCAAACCATTAGAAATAATAAAAATAGATCACTAATCTGTTGGACCAGGTATTTTATCTGATGCAACATATAACCAACCGTTGCTACAGATGAGTAAACTGTTGCAAACCATAAAAATAGATCACTAATCTATTGCACCAAGTAGTTTATTTGTTGCAATATATAACCAACCTGTTGTAAATCATGAGTAATCCATTGGAAAAAGTGAAAATAGATCACTCATCTGTTGCACCAGGAAGGTTATTTGTTGTAACATATAACCAACCCGTTGCAACGGATGAGTAATCCATTAGAAACAGTAAAAATAGATCACTAATCTATTGCACCAGGAAGTTTATTTCTTGCAACATATAACCAGCCTGTTGCAACGAATGAGTAATCCATTAGAAACCATAAAAATAGATCACCCATCTATTGCACTAGGTAGTTTATCTGTTGCAATATATAACCAACTTGTTGCAACGGATGAGTAATCCATTGGAAACAGTAAAAATAGATCACTGATTTATTGCACCTAGCAGGTTATTTGTTGTAACATATAACCAACCTATTATAATTGATGAGTAATCCATTGAAATCAGTAAAAATAGATCACTCATCTGTTGCACCAGAAAGGTTATTTGTTGCAACATATAACCAACCTGTTGGAATGGATGAGTAATCCATTGAAAACAATAAAATAGATCACAGATCTGTTAAAATATATCACTCATCTGTTGCAAAATGAGTTATATGTTGGATCAATATTGTTTAGATTTCTTCCAAATAGAAGATTCGTATGTTGCAATAGATGAGTGATTTGTTAGATTGTTCATCTGTTGCATCAGATTTTCATAGTTGCATCAGATTTGCATCTGTTGCATATGTTTTCATCTGTCACATCAGATATTTCATCTGTTGCATCAGATTGTTCATCTGTTGCAACACCATTTTTACCAAGACAAACAACAAATCAACCCAGCAACACCAATACATCACACACACACACACTAAAAATATCAACTGTGACCAAAAATCACCAACAAATTTGAATCAACAATTTAACGACAAGAAGAAGAAATGCCAAAAATTAGGGTTTTAGTCAGTCCACATTTCAAATTTAAGCTAGAAATATTAAAATTATTAATCAATACTAGAAGAGTAGTTGGCTCAAGTTCCTCTGTTTCTTCATAATTTTTTACCTATAAAAAAAGAAATGGGACGACGAAGAACTTGAAGTTGTTGTCGCCGGAAAAGTCTTCAAGTCGATTGATGATTGAAAGTCGAAAGGAAACTCGTCAGACTATTTGTTGCCGGAGGTTCAAGTTGCCGGGGATTGAAGGGAGAAATTTCGCAGAACTGTTGGTTAGGAGAGAGTTGAGAGAAGCTGTCGAGAGAGAGAGAAGAGAGACGGTTGATTTGGATTGAAGAGGGGTGTGGGTTGGGTTGATTTGTATTTTTAAAAAGATTAAAAAGTTTTAAAAATATTAATCAAGTCCACAATTAATTTAATCAAGTTTCCTAATGATGTTTGACCCTTTAAGTTGGTCAATGTCTCCAATCCTTCATTCAAGACTTAAAACATACCTTTCCTTCAATTTTCTCTATGTTCTACATTTATTTAAGGAGCGATTGTGTTGTACGATTTTAGGATTTTGGCCTATGTGATCATGAGTAACATTCACCTTTTTTTTTTCAAAAAATCTTTTGCTTGGCCATAAAAAATTTAAACACAACTTAACAAGTAAACATAGTCCTTAACTTATTTTCACATTTTTCATCTTTTTATTTCATATTTTCTCTTTTCAGAAGTCTAAAAAAAAAATTTAAAAATACATGACCGAACACAATTGCAATTCCAACTCTAATTTCAATTCCAACATTAGAATTTTTTATTTTCATGGCCAAACGCCTACTTATGTTTTCTCTCTAATATAAAGTGAGTATAAATTTAATTTCTACATATTCATTGTGTTTTAGTTAGTTTGTCTGATTGTGATTTGACACGAAATTTAAGAAGATAAAGAAGATTTTTGAATCCTATCCCTTAAGCTAAAGGTAGGTAGAATGTATTAAATTATTTTTTGATCTTATATTTTAAACGTACCATGTAAAAAATTAAAATTAAATAACTTTAAAAAAAAAGATAGTTTTCAAACAAATTAAAAAGAAAAATAAATTAAAATAAAGTGAATATTAATTTTGGACCCAGGCTTTGCATGGACCAAATGACACTAGTATGATTAGAAATCTATTTGGCATTTTTCAGAGCAGAGTGGTTATTTCTTTTCACATATCGAGTTGGCATTTTCTAATGCATTGATCTATTTCTTCCGTTTCATTTTACTTGATTCTATACTAAAAAATAGTTATTCTAATTTACTTGCCCAGTTCATGAAAGGCATAATACATAAACAGAACTTTTAACTTGACATCAAATTATAACTATGACTTTAACTTTGTCAGTGTACAATTCGGCCCTTTAACTATACAAAAGCTGAACAAAAAAATACTTCAATCTTGCAACACATATGCGTGAAACTCAATCACACCAACGTGGACTAGTACTCCAACCAAATGCTGCCACCTTATTAAAAAATACACGTAGATTTTAGATATTAACTTTGCCAGTGTACAAGTAGGTCTTTTAACTATACAAAAATTGAACAGAAAATACTTCAATCTTGCAACACATTTGCGTGAAAATCGCTCCTACGTGGACTAGTACTCCAACCAAATACTCTCGCCTAATTAAAAAGATACACGTAGATTTTATATTATATATATATATATATATAGAGAGAGAGAGAGAGAGATAAAGGATTAAATAAGTTTATAATAGTCATTTAAGCATTTTTTACTGTTGGGGGCTCTAATTTTTATTCCCACGCGCGTCATTATGAGTGTACGCATTATGCCAGGTAGGATTGGAGTGATATTTTATTCAACTTTTTTATAGTTAGAGGGTCTGCTTGTGCATGATCAAAGTTAAAGGTCATGGTTATAATTTAATGTCAAGTTAAAGGTCCTATTTATGACCAACATGGATTGTGGTGCAGTGGATGGGGTTGCTCCACTCTTTACCAGAGGTTGAGGGTTCGACCCTGAGTATGTAGAAAACTCTGTTAAGAGCGCTGCCACCTTAATGGGCCTTGCAACACGCGATTCAGATTAGTCAAGGCTCCAATGCTGGTATCAAACACAGGATGGAAAACCAAAAAAAAAGGTCCTATTTATGTATTATGTCATTTATGAAATCAAGAAAAAATTATTATATTTTTTTCCTTTTATCCTTAGTATTAAATGACTATATAAAGTAATAATAGCCAAATTTAGAGTTTCAAAGAATCATTAATAAGATTAATTTAGTAAATACACTCCTAATTAAAGTTTTCTTAACAAGTGTGTCAAGTCAAAAAAACCAAGTAAAATGAAATGGAGAGAGTAATATACTCCTCCGTCCTATTTTGCTCGTTTCAAATTTCCTAATTTGATTTCTCATTTTACTTGTTTTTCATTAATCAAGACAAGACAATTTATTTTTTTCTTTTTTACCCTTAGTATTAATTATTTTTTCTCCAAATTAAAATATAAACATCATTTAATATTAGTATTATGGTAAAATAGATATGTTATTAATTATTTTTCTTAATCAATATACAATATCAAATTGGGACGAATAAAATGGAACGGAGGGAGTAAAATTTTTTAAAAACTATTTAAAATGAATACCATTAATTCCTTAATCATTGATAAGTTACGATTATAATTCTTGTATATCTGATTAAACACATTTAATGTTTAGTTACTTAAATGCACCTTTTTATTCTTTTTGTAAATAATGAGTACAATATTTTAAAATTATTAATTGTTTAATTATTTATCACCCACGTGTTATGCAAGTTTATATCGTTGATCTATCTTGTAAGTATAATATACTTTCAAAAATTGTATAAATATAATATATTCCCGCCATGAAGAGATTAAAATCGGGCATTTCAATTAACTGAAAGTTCTTTTGATTTCTCATCCGGTTTTTGTTATTCATACTAAATTTGACTAATTCTTTTGCGTCACGTAGAACTCATTTGGAGGAAGTGCTTTCCACCAAGGATTTTTTTCATACTTCGAGCTCAAATCAAGACATCTGATTAAGGGAAGAGCAGTCTTATCCACTACATCATATCCTTTGATGATAATTAATTGAAAGTTAAATATATTCTTTCATATATTATAAAACTTAAAATCAAACTTTATCAATAACTGAAACACCGAAAATGTTATTGTTCGATCTCTTCATTTGGCACCTGGCTGCAATCTCCATGAATATTTAGAATTTCGAATAATGACTTTTTGTTTTTTTATAATGACTTAAATTTCACTTTTTACTAACAGAGGTATGGCACTGCATGAAACATGAGAGTCCGGAATCAATATATGCCATCTCTTTAAAAAATTGATCAATCTATGTCATATATTTGAAAAGTGACCAATCTATACTTTGTATGAATTATGCACAAGAAAAGTGCTAAATATACCTATTCTGACGTCGTTAGCACACAGGCCATTAAAAATTAAAAGGATTGTGCACTTATTTAGTGCACAAAGCATAGATTGGTCGCTTTCCAAATAATTGGTAAAGATTGATTATTTTTTAAAAGTTATGACATATATCGATTTCGGACTCGAAACACAACTGCTTTTAAGAATTAAGTGTTAACTGTTTATGTTATATTTTTTAATTGAAAAAATCTAAGTCTGATAAATTCCGCTGCAGAGTAATAACCTGTAAATCATACAAAAAGAAATTGTACTAAGCAAGTTCATGCAAAAAGAATTGTACTAAGCAAGTTGATGCAATGAGCTCCGCGGAAAAAGTATCAGAGTAGCCTATTTTAGGCTTTATTGATGGTTGTTATTTAATTAATGAAAAAGGGTCTAAAATACTCTTCATTTGTTTAAAATATTGTAAAAATGCTTTCCATCCACTTTTTGGCTCTAGATTATCTGTCACATTCATCTTTGAGTTTCAAAATACCCTTTACATCTACCATTGGGCTCAAAAATGACATTTATTTAATATTTTTAATATTAAATAAATAAAAAATATTTTAGTAATACAGTAACACATTTTCATTGGCTCCCTATTTTATTCTTTAAAAAAATTTAAAATATTTAACCCATAACATCTACCTCATTTATACTCGGTCATCAATATTAATATATTAATGTATTAGTACTTTTTGTTGAGAAATCATGTCAAAGTGCTAATCTTTCTTTTATGAATAAATATATGTGTCTGGTATACTTTATAAGGATTGCACCACAAATTACTTTCTTCCTTTATAACTAGTGAATTCAGCCGCGCTTCACGCAGCTTTAATTTGTTTAAATAATTCTTTCAAAATATAAATATAAATATAAATATAAAAGAAAATTTTTAGTCCGATCAGATCTATATATTAGCTTCAAATTTTATCCTAATTTATTGTTAACACTTACTTTTCTCTAATTTTTCTTTCTTATATACACATGATTACACAAAAAGGGAAAAACAGAATGGGAAATTTTTTGCCATTAAAATCAATCTAAAATAACCAACAATAGCAACAATTCCCACTTCAAAACATCAATATTTTTCAGTTGTGCTCTTTTCTGCTGCATTCTATGTAAATCAGCCCTATCACCCTGATTTTTAAAAAATAAAACAATTGTGACAAATCAAATTAAATTTAAATAATGTATGCAACAAGCTCTATGAGGAAAAGGCAAGGCATTACATCAAGTGGAAGGGATTTCTGTTTCGTTTTGATGATGGTGCCAGCAAATCGTCTCTTCAGCATCGTAGCACGTAGCACTTTGGTCGGGAAAAGATCAATTCTCATAAGGGGATCCCAATTTACTTTCAGAAAACAGTCCTCAATAATTAGACTTAAGTTCACCAGCCTTCTTGGTACTAAAAGATAATACAAGGAGTGCAAGACAAACACCCACTTTCACCATATGTATCAGCGGAAGCATCTATTGTTCTATTTGGACTGGAACATGGATTTTCTTCATGAAGAATGCCTCGACCACCTTCACATAATCGGCAGCAACTTGTCTATGAAAAGCATTAAAGTTTTTTTTTATACATGCTATTGAAAAAATTTAAGAAAGTTCAGAATCACCATAAGAGTTCAAATCAGTTTTACATGAAATTGATGCCAAGGAGTTTGTCACCATTCTATCCTGAAAATGCATACAAGGTGTCAGTTGCAAGGAATGAGGAATGCTTTAAAACTATTTATAAAGATATTTTAAACATCAAGGCACCAACTTTTTTAGGAACACCCGAATTATCGTGCTCTAGCTTTCTTTCTGTTGAAAAACTCGAATTGCCCATAGAAATACAACTTGTTTATTAGCAATTTTAAGATTTGAGATCCAAAGATGCTGGATACAAAAAAGGGGCAGAACAAACTTACTCCTAGGAAAAGAATGGGTATCAACACTTTGAAGGTGGAAAGCAACAATGTCTGCTTGTTGCTTGGTATTGACAGAGCAAATAGAACTTGCGCTACTATCTGTGCCCAAAAAGACACATCCCCAATCAGCCCGTGGAAAAGATCCATAAAAACAGAAATTTTATACACAAATGAGATTAAACATGAAACCTGTAACAATAGTAGTAAGATTGGAGCTTGTAACTTGCTCAACAGTGATACCTGATCCAAATCCACTTGGCCATGGTCTTCCCGTTATCAACCTCAACATCCATTCACCCTAATTTTTTTCACAAATATGGCACGTAATAACAAACAAACAAACAAACAATAGGAAACCAAGAGGACTCTCTTATTTACTGTTGTTAATAAATTGAGAAAGCAAAAAAGCAATCTTGGTTGACATATATACAGTTGGATGCAGAAGAAAAATATTTTATTAACACAATATTTGAATGGTTAAAAGGACAAATTTATAAGCTAACATTAAAAAAGATTAAAAGGGTTGCTCTCTCTCTATATTTCTTTCCCGTTCATCCTACCCACCTTCACATACTCATTAATCATCGCGTTTCAAGACACAATATTTCTCTCACCCATTTCATCAAACATCTTGCGTGCACTCATGAAATCACTAATGCCCAAGTACCCACTCAACATTGCATTATAAGACACAACATTCTTCTCAGGTATTGCTTCAAACACATCAACAACATCACAAAACTTTCTATTTTTCGCAGACCCAGATAACATCGAAGTCCAAGCCCTAATATTGAAATTTATTCAGAATTAAAATTGGAATATCATTCACATTGTTTCTCAAGATTGACTTGAAAATATTTTGTAATTGTCCATATATACAATACCATGAACTCTAAGAGTGGAGAGCTTGAAAAGGCAAAAGTCTTCATTCTTAAATGCTTTTGATTTGCCTTCAGTGCATTAAAATCAAAACGGATTACTTTTAATTTTGCAAAACCTTTTTTTAAAAGAAAAAATAAAAAACGATGTGGTAAAAGCTCGAAAAGCCTAGAAATTAGATAAATAGCAATCCTGCATTTTGAGGCATGCCACATCAGGATGCCTCTATTCCTCTTATATATATTTATGAAATCAAGTCAAAATATGTTTACTGGTCTCTGTTTTAGAGGTAAATTATCATGGCATATTTTATGCGTGGAAAGTGAAATGAAATAAGTTTTACTGAACCTTATAATCAAATATCATGAAAAATTACTTTGATATATTTAAATACAAAGTAATAATATCTCAACTACTTCTGTTATAATAGTGTTCACAATAAATTTCAGCATAGGATGTTGTTGTATTTAGTGTCATTAATATCACTTTAGAGAAAATTAGTTAGAATCCTAAAATTATTGAAGACAAACAAAATCATCTATTGGTCTACTACAGCTAATTTTTAAACCCCTTTTTCATTTACATGCACTATAGTATAGTAGTTCACAAGGCAAAGTATCATTTCTTTTGCATACTTCAAAAGATTTCTAAGAGTGAAGCTCTCATAAACAAGATCTCTGCTTGTAAAAATCATGTGGTGAGAATTGTTCTGTTCTAAGAACCATGATATGTTCGATAAGTGTACAATAAATTTTTATCTGTCCATTACATGAATTTCAACCCACAAAAAATACTAGATCATGAATTTCAAAACAAGGCATTGTGAGTTAGAATTTATAAAAAAATTTAATTAATAAAATGCGAATCAATGAGAATGTGTCACTTTATTAGTGAAACTTTTTTTTATTCATTAATATTAGAAATGTTAAATAAAAGATATTTTGGAGTCCAAAGATAGATGTAAAAGGCATTTTGAAGTCCAAAGATGAATGTGAAGGGTATTATAGAGCCAAAAAATGAATGAAAAATATTTTTACACCATTTTCAATAGATGAAGGACATTTTAGGTTCTTTTCCGTTTAATTAAAGATACAATATAATAGAAAATAATAACCAAAAGTTCAAGACACTTAAAAAACAAAATCAAGTTGCATGGAGGAATTAAAGTAGCATAACTTTCTTATTTTCCTAGTCATGCTCACCAAAGTTGAAAATATAGGTTTTTTTTTTTACTTCTTCAAATTATCCTTTTATTCCATTAACGTTGCCATCTTTTTTCATTTTATTTTTCTTTTGCTGTTTTTGTTAATTGGGATTTGGGAGTTTTATGGACGCCCCCAGAATAGTTATTTATTTACCATAAGTAGATTAGAAAATAAAATAGTAATTAACAATTCATACCATGTATAGTAATCCATTAAAATAATAGCAGAAAGATGTATTAATTATAATTCGTATTATATATATATATATATATATATATATATATATATATATATAATCTATAATACATTAAAAGTGTGAATACCCTTAAAAAATTGATTTAAATTTTTTGCTCTTCATTAAAAGTTATTGCAATAAATAAAATCATCTTTTTACTATTTTCATATTTATAATATTTATAATTAAAAATTAAAATGTCTTAAAATATATGATAAGAAAATAATTTATTTTTTTTAAATAAGGAATCCTACTAATTTTGAAAGAACAAATATGATTGATTTTATTTTAACATTGGAAGTTTTTTGTCCACACAATTAACATTAAACCACTCTTCTTATATTTAGGAGACCTTTTTAATAGGAAAAAAGAACCCAATTCACGTGAGGGAACACACTAAGACATTGTTTCTAAGTGGTAACACACACTCACTCTCTCTCTCTCATATATATATATATATATATATATATATATATATATATATATATACTAGTTTAATGTATGTGTAATGCACGTGTATATCATATTAAAAAATAAATAATGTATTATTTTTAATTATCACAAGTTTTTGCACTTAAAATATACATAAAACAATTATGAGAACTCAATTTTACATACCCTTTAAAATTCAATTAATAAGAGTACATGATTTGCATGTGTGCATTAGACAATTAATATTACATGATAAGATGATCACTTCATTTAAACATAGCTATTAACGTTATACTAAATGCAATACTCCAATTTATTTACGTAATTAAAAAAAGAATATTATTTTATTAATACCAACTGTATGTACTTTGCATGTGTGTCTCACGATAAATAAAATTATTAAAAAATAGTCACCCATGTTAAAATTTTTATATCTATTTAAATCATATAAACTATAATGTGTATCTCAAATACTTGGGTATGCAATTATCTATCAAGAATAGATGATAATTATTATTGTAAACTTCAAGTTTATACTAAATTTTAAGAAAACGTACTTCAGGTCACAAGTAAATTTATCTCTTTAATCAAAGATATTATAACAATTATCTGTCAAGAATTTATTATCGAAAACTTCTCAAATACTTGGGTATGCAATTATCTATCAAAAATAGATGATAATTATTATTGTAAACTTCAAGTTTATACTAAATTTTAAGAAAACGTACTTCAGGTCACAAGTAAATTTATCTCTTTAATCAAAGATATTATAACAATTATCTATCAAGAATTTATTATCGAAAACTTTAGGAATATATTAAAATTTTAAAAAATTTACCTCAAATTATAAGCAAATTATCTCTTTAATCATAAATATTACCATGAAAGACGTGACAAAATAAGAATCTAAAATTAAAAATACTTTTTATATAGAAGTAGAGGATTCATAAATCAAAATTACTAGTATTATTTTAGTTACCAAGTTAATGCACACTCTAAACACTCATCCTTAACCAAATTTCACGTTTTACTTGCTTATTACATATTTGTAATGTGATAACTTATTTCTATTATATAGTGTAGCTATTAAATATTTTATATAGATGTAATAAAATATAGACAGTATCTATTTATAAGTCGTCACCATAAATATAAGCCTAAAAATTACTGTTAATTGATATAGAAATAAAATAATTTTTACGTGAAAAAACTCCTTGTTTAATACGAATTTCCTTAGTAAGTATTTTGATTTTATCAAAAAAAAAAAACAATAATAACAAAGAAAAAGAAAAATAAATTCTATCAGATAAATAACACCGACATAAATTAGGCTTACTTCGAGAGAATCTATACACGCTGAAATTTTAGATCTAACTATAACTTGAGAAGTAATCTGGCTTTATTTGGAGAAGAATCCGCAGGCTAAAAAAATAAATAGTAAACACATGTTAGTTTAATCATAATACAATTTCTTTCTTCAGATTTTGGTATGAAGGTTCAAAAACATCAAATACATTTTATGAGATGTAAATAATTGTAGAAAGAATTAATCAAATTGATTTAACATCTTTAGAAATAATTGTTTAACAACTTCACATCAAAAAGAGATGAAAATTACACTGATATATTTTTTATATGAACAATTATACAAGACAAAAATAAACAAATAGGTATGACAATTTTTATCAAGCTTGAGAAATTTTTTTTTAGTACTTTTCGTTGTCAAAGAACTGCTAACAAACATATGTTTTATATTATTAGGTCCTTTTATAGATAGGTTTTCTAACCTAAACAAGTTTAATTTATTTTGATTTGAAAATTACGATTTTAATTCACTCTAACGGCCTAAATAAAATAAAATAATTTAAGGAGGTGCTACCTAAAAGGAAATAGTATATAATTCTAGTTAGGTTTTAACTTTAATGTCCTAAATAAAAGAAACTTGTCCTAAATAAAAGAATTTAGTAAAGAATCTTTACATAATATTTTTTTAAAAAAATAGTGAACAATTAATATTAAAATAATTATTATTTGAGAAAAATAGTGAAAAGACGATTTTATCTATTGTAGAATTTTTTAATGAAGGGTAAAAAGTTCAAATCAGTTTTCTAAGGATCTTCACACTTTTAATATATTATAGATTATAGATATAGATATAGATATATACTAGTCGGCATACGCCGTGCTACGCACGATCCAATGTTGATCCTTAAAAATTTTATGTTATGTATAATTCTATCATTTAATTAAATCTTCATTTGTTTGGTTGAAACATTCGAAGCTAGGCATATATTTTTGGACTGATAAAATTTGTATAAAATATTTTAAGTTGTTCAAATTTTTGTGGCATTGATAGTCAATTATATTTTTTAAATAATTTAAGTTTTTTAATTATTGTGATTTATAATATTTTTTTCTTTCATTCTACTAATTGAAAGTGACATAGTAAAATGATTATAACAAAAACTTGTGAATTTTTTTTAAGTGGTCTCATATAAGAAGTCAAGTTAATTTAAAACATCAAAAATTAATTTATCATTTTATGCCTATTTTATCTTTTTAATTAAATATTATTAATTTTTTAATACTTAAATGAATTATAAAAACATCAAAAAATAATTTATTATTTTATATCTAATTTATTTTTAATTAAATATTATTAATTTTTTAATACTTAAGTAACTTATAATAATTAATTATGAGTGATATAGTAAAATCACGATTGAAGTAGCTGAAGCAGTCATATCATAAATGTCAATTTTAATTTTTTAATGCGTAAATGACTTATAATAATTACTTTAGGGTAATATAGTAAAATCACAGTTGAAACAGCTGAAGCAGACATGAGCAGCCTGTTTCAGCTGCTTATTGTTTTTTATTAAATGTTATTAATTTTACTTAAATAACTTATAATAATTAATTATGAGTAATATAGTAAAATCACGGTTGAAGCAACTGAAGTAGTCATGTCATAAATGTTGATTTTAAATTTTTTATTAATTTTTTTTAGTTTTTAATACGTAAATTACTTATAATAATTAATTAGTGTAATGTAGTAAAATTACGGTTGAAGCAGCTGAAGCAGGCATGTCGACTATGAGCAGCCTAAATAGCTATAAAAATTACTTGTGAAAAAATTTAAGTGGACCTCATATAAGGTGTCAAGTTAATTTAAAACATTAAGAGTTAATTTATCATTTTATATCTATTTTATTTTTTAATACTTAGATGACTTATAACAATTAATTAGGGGTGATACAGTAAAATTACGGTTGAAACAACTAAAGCAGACATGTCATAAATGTTTATTTTACTTTTTTATTAAATATTATTAATTTTTTAATATGTAAATGACATATAATAATTAATTAGGGATATAATAAAATTACGAAGAAAGCAGGCACGTCGATGAAGAGGTGTCTGCTTCTTCACGCTTCTATATATGTATAATATATATCCTTTATAAAAAAACTTGTGTAAGAGTTTATTTTTAGCATTGTTCGTTATTGATTATTTTAAGTATTGTTGCTTATTTTATATGTTATTTTCAGGTTTTTTTTTCTTTTGAAGCTTATACCTTTTTACTATATTTCACGTGTTGTTTTGTTTTTTTCCGTGTTGTCGTGTTTTGTATATATATCTCTTTAAATTATTTCTTTTCTAATTATTTGATTTTGAGTTTATGTTGCAGTGAATTCACGATAAGAGTTGATTGTGACAATTGATGATTATCGAAAGCGTTTACTGAGGACATAATACTTCAGATTTTTCTTGCGGTTTACTTCTTGTTTTCTTCACTAATATTTAGAATTTTATTTTAAGCACCAAGTTTTATGGAAAAACCTTCATAAAATAAATATATGAAAAGAAATTAGATATCGATTTTTTTTCTATTTTTGACAAAAAACATTAGATATATATTGTTAAAGTTATGAGAACGAAGCTGAATAGCTTTTCTTTCATTCACGCATAGTTACACAAGAGTAATGTATCCAATTTAATAAGTTGGTCATGCTGTATGGAGCAGAGTATTGGCCAGACAAAAACTCCCACATTCAAAAAGTGAAGGTGACAGAAATGAGAATGTTACGTTGGATGTGTGGACTTACCAGAGGGGATAGAGTTAGGAATGATATTATCCGGGAGAAGGTGGGAGTGACTTCGGTGGAGGACAAGATGTGGGAAGAAAGGCTAAGATAGTTTGAGCATGTGATTAGGAGGGGCATGGATGCCCCAGTTCGTAGGTGTGAGAGGCTAGCATTGGATGGCTTCAAGAGGAGTAGAGGTAGGCCAAACAAATACTGGAGGGAAGTGATTAGACATGACATAGAGCAACTTCAGCTTACTGAGGACATGACCCTAGATAGGAAGGTGTAGAGGTCGCGGATAAGGGTAGAAGGCTAGGATGAGTGCGTGGGTTGTAGCTAATAGTTAGAAGAACTCTTGTATAGCCGGGCTAGTAATCCTAAGATTGTGCTTATAGGTAGGAGCATCTAGTCAGGAGTGTTTGGGTGTGGTGGGTGTCTGTGGTCTGTGAGTGTATATTACTACTAGGTGGGTGTCCTATTTTATATGTCTTATTTCTTATGTCTTATTTCATATTGCGCTTATTTCTCTTATTTTGTATTGCTCTAATTCCTATTTTATTATTTCTTATTCCTTACTTATGTTATGTCATCCATCCTGCTTCACGTTTCATTACGATATTTTTCACTATACTTTATCTTAAGCCGGGGGTCTATCGAAAACCGTCTCTCTACTTCTCCAGAGGCAGAGGTATGGAGTGCATACATTTTACCTTCCTCAGACCACACTTTGTGGGAATACATTTTAATCATAATATTATCTTTTCAACTTTTATGCTATCATTTTTTTTAAATCTAGGACAATGTAGGAGTGACTTTCGTGGTGGATAAGATGAGGAAAGTGAGATTAAAATGATTTGGACATGTAAGGAGTGTAGATGTGAGGAGGTCAGAGGCGGAGCTACACTTTCACTACTAGAAATTAGCCCTATGACAATGGTTCAAAAACCATTGCGATAGATAAAAAAACCGCTGCCATAGATGTACCGCAACAGCTAGACAGGCGTTGCATATGTAAGCGTTGGGATAGGTCTATCGCAACAATTATCGTGACGGTTACGCCAACTGTTGAAATAGATAGACCTATTGCAACGGTTTTTCTAACCTCCTATTGTGACGCTTCGTATTGTTTATAGCAACGGTTAAGAACCGTTGCAATAGACTATACTGCAACGACATGAAAGCGTTGCAATAACCCTATTGCAATAATTTTTGAATATCTACTGCAACACTTATTGATCTTTTGCAACGGTTTTTAACTACCTATTGCAACTCTTTTCGACACGTTTTGCAACATTTTTTTGTTACCTATTGCAACCATTACAATTAGCTATTGCAACGATTTTTGCCACTCATTCCAAATACTTCAAATACCATTAACAGTTCAAATATCAATTGGAGAATATATATCTATATCTATATCTATATATATATATATATATATTGAACTACGTTAATAAAAAATTACATATACACATCACATTAATAATAATCCAAATTAAATAATGCAACAAACTAGTGTAGGGGGGTGCGGATATCTGACGTATGAAATAGATTTATTAGGTATCTAGTGAATCTATTTTTCTTTGTGCGTGGATATTTCTTAAATTTTGTTTCAATATCTTTTAATGATTTATTCTTTTCGTAAGATATATTCATTAATTTATTTGATTTATTATTTTATCCTATAGTAATTGCAGAGTTACAAATTTCTGTATAATA